>NC_053025.1:512309999-512332718 GCF_003073215.2 Triticum urartu | reverse complement strand
GGGGGGGTGCTTGGGTATTTATATTGGGGAGGGGAGGGGTTTACTTGGGGTAGAGGACAAGGAATTAGAATAGGAGTAGGAAAGATCTAGAAAATAAACGGAGTAGGACTAAAGAAAACGAAATAAGGAAAAGGGGACAAGGGGGCGCCCTAGAATCCTAAAAGGATTCGGTCCTAGCAAGAGGCGGCGGCGGCCGACCGGCTCCTGGCTCGGCGCCTGGCGCCTGGGAGCGCGGCGGTAGGTGGCTTGGCTTGGGCCTTTGGCCCAAGGCGCTGCTCAATTTTTTTTATAGTTTCCTCGCGCAGAAAAAAAACAAAAAAGGGATCTAAACGAACTCCGAAAAATCTAAAGTAAATTTTCCCCGACTCCTAAAAATGAGCCGAACAAAATGAACTTTTCTCCGGACCTAAAATGCAATTTTTGAAAACGCGCATTTTTCCCTATCCAAATAAAATGCAAATAAACACCGGAAAGCAAAATTGATCTATTTATTATATCTTCATTTTTTCCTAAATTTGGGAAAGTCATATTATTCCCTCTCTCATATATTCTGACACCGGAAAAATTATTGAAGACAAAATAAATAAATCAAATGATCCTATTTTCAAAATTCGAGAGAACTCTCAAATATGAAAATAACGAAATCTCCAACTCTCTCCGAGGGTCCTTGAGTTGCGTGAAATTTCTAGGATCAACCAAAATGCAAGAAAATATGATATGCATATGATCTAGTGTATAACATTCCAAATTGAAAATTTGGGATGTTACAAGCTGCTTACATATTGAGCATCAAGATCTATAGAGATAGATCAAGATGCTTGATAAGTTTTTCAATGCGTACATACCTTGACAAGATTTTGAAGTAGTTCAAAATGGAACAGTCAAAGAAGGAGTTCTTGCCTGTGTTACAAGGTGTGAAGTTGAGTAAGACTCAAAACCCGACCACGGCAGAAGATAGAGAGAGAATGAAAGTCATTCCCTATGCCTCAGCCATAGGTTCTATAAAGTATGTCATGCTGTGTACCAGACCTATTGTATACCATGCCCTGAGTTTGGCAAAGGAGTACAATAGTGATCTAGAAGTAGATCACTGGACATTGGTCAAAATTATCCATAGTGGAATAAGGATATGTTTCTCGATTATGGAAGTGAAAAAAGGTTCGTCATAAAGGGTTACGTCGATGCAAATTTTGACACTGATCCAGATGACTCTAAATCTCAATCTGGGTACATATTGAAAGTGGGAGCAATTAGCTAGAGTAGCTCTGTGCAGAGCATTGTTGACATAGAAATTTGCAAAATACTTACGGATCTGAATGTGGCAGACCCGTTGACTAAACTTCTCTCACAAGCAAAACATGATCACACCTCAGTACTCTTTGGGTGTTAATCACATAGCGATGTGAACTAGATTATTGACTCTAGTAAACCCTTTGGGTGTTGGTCACATGTCAATGTGAACTATGGGTGTTAATCACATGGTGATGTGAACTATTGATGTTAAATCACATGGCGATGTGAACTAGATTATTGACTCTAGCGCAAGTGGGAGACTGTAGGAAATATTCCCTAGAGGCAATAATAAAGTTATTATTTATTTCTTTATATCATGATAAATGTTTATTATTCATGCTAGAATTGTATTAACCGGAAACATAATACATGTGTGAATACATAGACAAACATAGTGTCACTAGTATGCCTCTACTTGACTAGCTCGTTGATCGAAGATGGTTATGTTTCCTAACCATAGACATGTGTTGTCATTTAATTAACGGGATCACATCATTAGGAGAATGATGTGATTGACTTGACCCATTTCGTTAGCTTAGCACTTGATCGTTTAGTTTGTTGCTATTGCTTTCTTCATGACTTATACATGTTCCTATGACTATGAGATTATGCAACTCCCATTTACCGGAGGAACACTTTGTGTGGTACCAAATGTCACAATGTAACTGGGTGATTATAAAGTTGCTCTACAGGTGTCTCCGAAGGTACTTGTTGGGTTGCCGTATTTCGAGATTAGGATTTGTCACTCCGATTGTCGGAGAGGTATCTCTGGGCCCTCTCGGTAATGCACATCACTTAAGCCTTGCAAGCATTCAACTAATGAGTTAGTTGCAGGATGATGTATTACGGAACGAGTAAAGATACTTGCCGGTAATGAGATTGAACTAGGTATTGAGATACCGACGATCGAACATCGGGCAAGTAACATACCGATGACAAAGGGAACAACGTATGTTGTTATGCGGTCTGACCGATAAAGATCTTCGTAGAATATGTGGGAGCCAATATGAGCATCCAGGTTCCGCTATTGGTTATTGACCGGAGATGTGTCTCGGTCATGTCTACATTGTTCTCGAACCCATAGGGTCCGCACGCTTAAGGTTTCGATGACAGTTATATTATGAGTTTATGAGTTTTGATGTACCGAAGGAGTTCGGAGTCCCGGAGAGATCGGGGACATGACGAGGAGTCTCGAAATGGTCGAGACGTAAAGATCGATATATTGGACGACTATATTCGGACATCGGAAAGGTTCCAAGTGATTTGGGTATTTTTCGGAGTACCGGAGAGTTACGGGAATACGTACTGGACCTTATTGGGCCTTACGGGAAACAAGGAAAAGGGCCTCAAGGGTGGCCGCACCCCTCTCCTTGGTCTGGTCCGAATTGGACTAGGGAAGGGGGGCGCCCCCTTCCTTCCTTCTCCTTTTCCCTTCCTCTTTTCCTATTCCATATGGGAGGTGGAATCCTACTAGGACTAGGGAGTCCTAGTAGGACACCACACTTGGCGCGCCCCCTCCTAGGGCCGGCCTCCTTCTCCCTTGCTCCTTTATATACGGGTGCAGGGGGCACCCCAAAGATACAACAATTGATCATTGATCTCTTAGCCGTGTGCGGTGCCCCCTTCCACCATAATCCTCGATAATATTATAGTGGTGCTTAGGCGAAGCCCTGCGACGGTAGAACATCAAGATTGTCACCACGCCGTCAGGCTGACGGAACTCTTCCCCGACATTCTGCTGGATCGGAGTCCGGGGATCGTCATCGAGCTGAACGTGTGCTAGCACTCGGAGGTGCCGTAGTTTCGGTGCTTGATCGGTCGGGCCGTGAAGACGTACGACTACATCAACCGTGTTGTGCTAACGCTTCCGCTTTCGGTCTACGAGGGTACGTAGACAACACTCTCCCTCTCGTTGCTATGCATCACCATGATCTTGCGTGTGCATAGGAAAATTTTGAAATTACTACGTTCCCCAACACATGAAGATCAGGAAGGATTCAGGTCTAAGGCTATGGAGAGAGTCTGATCCATATGCCACCAGGAGAAGGACTGCTGTGGACTACAGGTGCCATACAAAGGAACATCAGGACTTCTATGAGACCATCTTGCTTGACAAGAAGCCCATAGTGTGTGACATGAGATGGGTCGACTGGGAGTACATCAGGGAGAATGATGAACACTATCCAGGAGTATATGACAGTTTCAAGGCTCGTGGAGTTGATGAGTTTGTGGCTCAGAAGCTCACAAAATGGAATGATGAGCTCATCATGCAGTTCTACTCCACAGCTCACTTCTACCCAGATGGAAGGATTCTCTGGATGTCTGAAGGCACTAGGTACCAGTCAACGGTTGCTGAATGGGCTAAGTTGATCAATGCTCCAGAAGAGAGTGAAGATGACTTGGATGTCTATGCCAAGAAGAAGAAGGATCACATCACCATGGCACACATGTACAAGGAGATCCCAGATGCTGCTCTTGAGACACATAGGTTTGGATCTGTACATTACCTTCTGTCAGGATTGCCAACTATCAACTGGATCCTTAGGCACACTCTCTTGCCAAAGTCAGGTGATCACAAGATGATCAGAGGTCACTCCATCAACTTGCTGCACATTTTTGATGTTCCACAAAAGTTCAAGGTCATGAGTCCTATAGTTCAAACTATAAAGA
Source organism: Triticum urartu (assembly GCF_003073215.2). Lineage (NCBI taxonomy): Eukaryota > Viridiplantae > Streptophyta > Magnoliopsida > Poales > Poaceae > Triticum > Triticum urartu. The sequence continues at coordinate 512,328,755 of NC_053025.1, read as the reverse complement.
GGACAGCTGCAGATCAAAAGAGGAGTTGTGGATATGCCCCACAGATTCAGGAGCTGATTAACTCCAAGATGGGCACTGGCACATATCTGCTAGACAAGGAGCACCTGCCCATCTACCCAGACTTTGAGGACAACACTGTGGCGATGGATGAAAATGAACCATCTTCTGTGCACGCACAAGCCAAGAAGGAGAAGGAAAAGGCTGAAAAGGCTGCAAAGATGCCAACTACTGAAGAAGCATCTCAGTATCTTCTGAGGAGCAAGCAAGATCAGCTTGGCTACTTGATTGCCTCCACTCTGAGGATTGAGAAGGGACTGGCCACCCTGACTCAAAAACAGGAGAGCTTGGAGAGGATCGTGGAGCTGAAGTTCTATGACTTGGATGTGAAGGTAACTGAGATCCAGTCTATTATGGAGCAACTTCAAGATGATATGCATCAGAGGAAGGGCAAGACAACCACTGATGCATTTGCTAGAGTGCCTAGAGCTCAGAGGTCTGCTGCAGTGCCTGTTCCAGACACCAGAGCCACTTCATCTGCACCAGCTACAGCTTCAGTGCCACCAGCTCCAGCACCTACTCCATCAGCTCCATCTACATCGACTGAAGACTTTGTTCTTGGAGTTATCCGAACACGACCACCTGAAGACCAAGCCTGAGAGACGATTTAGTGCTATGCATTTTCTAGGAACTTTTTGGTAACTTGTTGCCAAAGGGGGAGAAAAATGTATAGATCACAGGCTTCGAGAGAGAGCGTTGCTTTTTATTCTCTCTTGCTTTGGTGGTTGAACTTTATTTGCTTTGCTTGTTTGAGATACTTTCTGTCTACGTGATACTTGGATGATCACGTGTGTTTGATCATATGCTACATTAATTCTTGTTGGATGACATTATCATTTATCACTATATGATCATTCACTTTGCTTGGTGATGAGTGCATGTATTTAATTATTATCATTTTGAGTGCTCCACCAAGATGTATGTGACATGGAAGAGTAACCCATGAGCCTAATTCTCTGTGCATTTGCAGTCCAAAGCAAATCATAAACTATGCACAAATTTAGGGGGAGCTCTTGCTTTTCACATACTTCTCAAAGCGACAATGTTTTTCACTCTTATTATCATTTGTCGAAGCTTTGATCTATATGTTGTCATCAATTACCAAAAAGGGGGAGATTGAAAGTGCAACTATCCCTAGGTGGTTTTGGTAATTCCTAACAACATATAGCTCGTTGAGCTAACATTATTCCAAGATTAATATTTCAAGAAAAGCTCAATGAATAGCATGGCATGGATGAGGAAAGTGGACCCCTCAAAATACGAAGGACAAAAAGTTTGGCTCAAGCTCAAAGCTCAAGACTCTACATTTAAATTTTAGTGATCCAAGATCACATTGAGTCTATAGGAAAAGTCAATACTATCAAGGAGGAATGAGGTGTTGCTTGATGAGGTTCTTGCTTCATAGTGCTTAGTGATATGCTCCAAAACCCTCAACTACCTTCCCACATCCACATATGACCTAAACCAAAAGTCAAACTCGGCCCCACCGATTCTTTCTATCCAGCGCCACCGAGTTCAGATGTCATAGCCACTGCCACAAACCCGAGGCAAATCGGTCTCACCGATAGGGATCTCGGTCACACCGAGATGGGGTTGTAATCTCTCTGTTTCCGTTTGTAACGTTTCGGTCCTACCGAGATGAGCGATCGGTCCCACCGAGATTGCAATGTAAACTCTCTGTTTCCCTTTTATAACATTTAGGTCCCACCGAAATGAGCGATCGGTCCCACCGAGTTTACCTGACCAACTCTCTGGTTAGCTTATTACCAAAATCGTTCCCACCGAGTTTGTGTAATCGGTCACACCGAGATTACGTAATGCCCTAACCCTAACCATATCGGTCCTACCGAGTTGCATCTCAGTTCCACCGAAAATCCTAACGGTCACTAGGTTTGCTAAATCGGTCCGACTGAGTTTCTCAATTTGGTCTCACCGAGATTGGTAAATTGTGGGTAACGGTTAGTTTTTTTGTGGAGGCTATATATAGCCCTCCACCCACTCTTCATTCGAGGAGAGAGCCATCAGAACATACCTACACTTCCAATACACATTTTCTGAGAGAGAACAACCTACTCATGTGTTGAGGCCAAGATATTGTTGGAAATATGCCCTAGAGCAATAATAAAAGCATTATTATTATGTTTCTTTGTTCATGATAATTGTCTTTATTCATGCTATAACTGTATTATCCGGAAATCGTAAATACACGTGTGAATACATAGACCATAATATGTCCCTAGTAAGCCTCTAGTTGACTAGCTCGTTGATCAACAGATAGTCATGGTTTCCTGGCTATGGACATTGGATGTCATTGATAACGGGATCACATCATTAGGAGAATGATGTGATGGACAAGACCTAATCCTAAGCATAGCACAAGATCGTGTAGTTCGTTTGCTAGAGCTTTTCCAATGTCAAGTCCACCTACACTTGTGTTGAGGTCAAGATATTCCATCTACCATATGAATCTTGATCTCTAGCCTTCCCCAAGTTGCTTTCCATTCAAATCTTCTTTCCACCAAATCCAATCCTGTGAGAGAGAGTTGAGTGTTGGGGAGACTATCATTTGAAGCACAAGAGCAAGGAGTTCATCATCAACACACCATTTGTTACTTCTTGGAGAGTGGTGTCTCCTAGATTGGCTAGGTGTCACTTGGGAGCCTCCAACAAGATTGTGGAGTTGAACCAAGGAGTTTGTAAGGGCAAGGAGATCGCCTACTTCGTGAAGATCTACCGCTAGTGAGGCAAGTCCTTCGTGGGCGATGGCCATGATGGGATAGACAAGGTTGCTTCTTCGTGGACCCTTCGTGGGTGGAGCCCTCCGTGGACTCGCGCAACCGTTACCCTCCGTGGGTTGAAGTCTCCATCAACGTGGATGTACGATAGCACCACCTATCGGAACCACGACAAAAACATCCGTGTCTCCAATTGCGTTTCGAATTCTCCAAACCCTTCCCTTTACATTCTTGCAAGTTGCATGCTTTACTTTCCGCTGCTCATAGACTCTTTGCATGCTTGCTTGAATTGTGTTAAGATTGCTTGACTTGTGCTAAGATAGCTAAAATCTGCCAAAGACTAAAATTGGGAAAAGGATAGATTTTTAATTGGTCAAGTAGTCTAATCACCCCCCTCTAGACATACTTTCGATCCTACAAGTGGTATCAGAGCTTTGGTCTCGATTTGCTTTGATTTCCATAGCTTTTGGTGGTCATAGCCTTGGTTTCACAACCTAGGAGAGTATGGCGTCTAGCGAGGGAAATTATCACCGTAGAGCTCCTTACTTTGATGGTACTAATTTTGCTAGTTGGAAGCATAAGATGAAAATGCATATTCTTGGCCATAACCCTGCCGTTTGGGCTATTGTGTGTGTTGGCTTGCAAGGTGAATTCTTTGATGGGAGAGAACCGAATCGTGAAGCCACCGCGGAAGAGTTGAAAATTCTGCAATACAACGCTCAAGCTTGTGATATCCTCTTCAACGGATTGTGCCCCGAAGAATTCAACAAAATCAGCCGTCTTGAGAATGTAAAGGAAATTTGGGATACTTTGATTGATATGCACGAAGGTACCGACTCCGTCAAGGAATCCAAGTTGGATGTGCTTCAAAGTCAACTTGACAAGTTCAAAATGAAGGATGGTGAAGGTGTCGCTGAAATGTACTCTAGGCTTGCTCTTATCACAAATGAGATTGCCGGCTTAGGAAGTGAAGAGATGACCGAAAAAATAATCATCAAGAAGATCCTAAGAGCCTTGGATGGAAAATACGATACCGTATGCACATTGATCCAATTGATGCCAAATTACAAAGATCTCAAGCCAACGAAAGTCATTGGAAGAATTGTTGCTCATGAGATGTCACTCAAGGATAAGGAGGAGCTCCATAACAAGTCAAGTGGTGCTTACAAAGCCTCATGTGAAGCCCCCACATCATCAAGTGAGTAACAAACCTTCAATGAAGAATTGAGCCTAATGGTGAAGAACTTCAACAAATTCTACAAGAATAGAAGCAAAGAGAGAAGTTCCAAGTCAAGGTCCTACAATGACAAAAGATCTTCCAGTCGAGAGCGAAACTGCTACAATTGTGGAAGACCCGGACACTACTCCAATGAGTGTACGGCTCCCCACAAGAGAAGAGAAGATTCTCCCAAAAGAAGAAGTAGAAGAGAAGAATCACCATCAAGGGAGAGAAGGAGTAGGGATGATCGATATGAACGAAGACCCTCTCGGAGAAGCAAGGATTCGGAAAGGAAGGACAAGTCATCAAGGAGCTACACAAAACGAAGACATCAAGCTCATGTTGGTGAATGGGTATCCGGCTCTGACTCCGACAATGACTCCGAGAGAAGCTATAACCCCAACTCCGAATATACTCAAGATGAAGGTGTTGCCGGTCTAGCACTTGTGTCAACCAACTCCTACGACATATTTGATTCACCAAATGAAGGAATTGGAAGGTGCTTCATGGCCAAAGGTCCAAAGGTATCACACCCCGAGTATGTTGATTTCAATGGTGATGAAGATGACTTGTTAGGTGATGATGATTTACTTGTTGACAACTATAGTGATGAATACTATGATGAAACGAATGACAATGATAAGGAGAAGATTGAGTCTCTAACTAAAGAACTAAACACTCTTAAGTTAGCTCATGAAACTATCTTAGGAGATCATCGAGAACTTTTAAGGACTCATGAGAAATTACGTTTTGAAAAGCTCAACCTTGAGCAAGAGCATGAGTTCTTAAAGGAAATCAATGATGATCTTCGCAAGAAAAGTTCTTCTTACATTGCCAAGAGTTTACACTTATCCACTTACATGCCTCAAGTCAAGTCTAGTAACAAGAACAAGAAAGATTCTTCTTCTAGTAGTAACAATAATTATGCTAAATCCAATGTTGTTGCTTCTAGTAGTTCTCTTGATTCCACTAATGATTCTCTTAGCCAAGTTACACTTGAGCTAGAAAATAGCTTATTGAAGGGAATTATAAAGAAAGGTGTTTACAAGAGCCTTGCCGGGAGTAAGCAATTCGAGGAAATTGTACGCAAGCAAGGAAGGCACCGGAAGAATCAAGGTATTGGTTTTGAACGAAAGTTCAATGCCAATGAAGTTGAGTGGGAAGAAGATCAATACCCCAAGACGAAGTTTGTTCCTCAACAAGACAAGTATGATCCTACTTCTTCCAAAGGGACACAAGCTCAAGATGATCTTCCACCACAAGACCACAAGCAAAAAGGCAAGGACAAGCTTCAAGAGGAAATTGATGCATTTGAAGAAGCTCCTAAGGCCTTGGTCAAGTGGGTTCCCAAGACTACATCAAGTTCCACTTCATCAAGTACAACTACAACTCCGAGGATTCCCATCAAGATGGTGTGGATCCCAAAGAAGAAGAACTAGAGAGTTCTTGAGGGTGACTCCGCCAACATACTTCACTCTTATCATTTTGGCAAGAACAAGTGCAATCAACTTCCACATCTTGCACTAGTTCAAGGAGTCACAAACCCTCTTGTTGGTAAGACAAGGGACAAGGTAACCTAAAGCTTTCATAAACATCATCTTGTGTGTGCATCACTCTATGTCTATGGATATCCTTGTTTGTTCCTTGTGGGACTAACCCATGTAGGTATTGAAAGTGCAACTCACTCCGAAGGATAGCTCCGAATGATCTACATCAACTTAGTGCATCCACATCTTCAACACCTACATGAAGTCATCATCGACAAAACCCAAGGTTAGTTCATCCCTCTTAGGGGGGATCTCACATCTAGGGGGAGCTTTACTCTAACAAATTGAGTTAAAGCAACTCTAATGGTGTGAACACAACAACACTTTATGTAAAAGTGGTAACCCCACTTGTGCTTAAACAATGAGTATGACCTATGATCAAATGTTCTCATTTGACTCCTAAGTCAATATACTCATATATAGATGACCTAGTCATCGCCAATTGCTTGATAGATGCTAGAATTGTTTGTGCATGCTTTGCCACATATTTCATTTGTCATTTTATTGTGTGAGCATGTTGGTTGCATAATTTACTCATTCGAGGACATCCACTTGTTGTTTTGATTGATTGGTTTCCTTTTCTTTTGGCCAAGTGGATGGACAAGAATGCCTAAGAACCTTCTCTAGCTATCTATGCTTTTCTCATATCAAACTCTATTCATGCTACATCACAAAATTTGATCAAGTCAGATTGGAACCACTCTGTGTGAGGAGCACTCGGAGTCCCCGATTCGTCATAGACTTAAACTTCCAAAACTTCTTTGTGTGTTTCCGTCTGACCGATTCATCCATTTCGGTCATACCGAGATCACTAAGTCAATCTAGGTTTTCAATCTCGGTGCAACCGATTTGAACTTTTCGGTCACACCGAGTTTTAGTAACTGCTTGTAGTTATGAATCTCGGTGCCACCGAGTTGTTCCACTCGGTCACACCGACAGGGTCAGGCTATATATATCCACGGGTCAAATTTTGGAAAACTTTTCGAACCTCGTAGACCCGCGCTTAGCCTACTCTGTCTCCCTGGGTCTCCGGATCGTCCTCCTCATCGCCAGCCGCCTCCTGTCGTTGGTCTCCGCCGCCGTCAACGGGATCATCGCCGCCGTTGCCGCCGTAGCGAGTTCATCACCGAACTAGGGTATGAACTCGATCACTGTGCTATCCTTATCTGATTCCTAGCACATTGTGTTCGCCATGAATCTTGCCATGATTGAGATCATTCTATCCATCAAAAACACTCCGTAGTTTAGTCGTGAATTGAGAATTTAGGGTTAGGTTTCCGCCGAAACCATCTCGGACCCACCGAGTTGTAGAACTCGGTTCCACCGATTCGGCTCAGGCCATTGCACATGTGATTCTCGGTCTGACCGAGAATTGCAAATCGGTGTGACCGAGTTCAGGACTTTGTGAAACCCTAGCAGTCTCGGTGCCACCGAACTGTGACTCGGTCTGACCAAGTTCACTAGTTTAGGTTCCAATAGCTGCTTCGGCATCACCGAGTTTACAAATCGGTTGATCCCAAATGCTTTCTGTGGAAAACTAAAACTAAGTTTTTGACTCATTCTTTTGCAAAAACCTCTGCATTTTGTGATGCTCATCCACTCTATCTCATCTATATCTATTCACAGGGTCAGCTGTCAGTATTTGCAATATGTCTGATCAGAGTGACAGCCAGAACAAGTCAGAGGAGCAGGTTCACTTGAGTGAGGGCACTAGTCCCTCTAGTAGCTCAGATGATGGCAGCAGGAGCACACCAAGCAATCTGCCAAAGGCTGCCATCAGTGCCAGAAAGAGGAAAACTTCTTAATCTGAGGATGAAGACTATGTGGCAGTTGAGGATGAGGCCACTTCCAAGAAGAAAGTGGTTAAAAAGGAGTATGGCACTGCTGCTGCAACTAAGCCTGGTATGAATACCAAAATGCCTGCAAAGAGAATTCCAATGTCTAAGGCCATAGCATCTACTCAAGTACCTTTAGAATCTGAACCCAAAGAGGGTGCTGCAGAAGGGAAGAAGAGGAAAGAGTGGGTCAAGAAGACCACTGCCAGAGTGCTTGGGAGATCCTCAATCATGAGAGATTCTGAAGAGGAAGAGGAAGAAGATGCTGCACCAGCACCCAAAGCTCAGAAGCTTATGGGTGATGCCATCAGGGCAAGGGCTGTTCCATCTAAGCCTAAGACTGCTCCTAAGGCTGCTGCTCCAGCTCCAAAGCCAAAACCAAAAAGGAGCGCCAGGAACATCCCTGCTGAGGAGAAGAACAAGGCCCCAGTGCCTGAAGCTGAAATGGAAGAAGAAGATGATGAGTCACATGTCTTGAGGAAGTTGAAGCCAAAAATTCCAGATCACACTGATGCTCATCCAGTTGCTGAGATTGTGATGAAGGAAATATGCCCTAGAGGCAATAATAAATTTATTATTTATTTCCTTATATCATGATAAATGTTTATTATTCATGCTAGAATTGTATTAACCGGAAACATAATACATGTGTGAATACATAGACAAACATAGTGTCACTAGTATGCCTCTACTTGACTAGCTCGTTGATCGAAGATGGTTATGTTTCCTAACCATAGACATGAGTTGTCATTTGATTAACGGGATCACATCATTAGGAGAATGATGTGATTGACCACATTTCGTTAATTTAGCACTTGATCGTTTAATTTGTTGCTATTGCTTTCTTCATGAATTATACATGTTCCTATGACTATGAGATTATGCAACTCCCGTTTACCGGAGGAACACTTTGTGTGCTACCAAACGTCACAACGTAACTGGGTGATTATAAAGGTGCTCTACAGGTGTCTCCGAAGGTACTTGTTGGGTTGGCGTATTTCGAGATTAGGATTTGTCACTCCGATTGTCGGAGAGGTATCTCTGGGCCCTCTCGGTAATGCACATCACTTAAGCCTTGCAAGCATTGCAACTAATGAGTTAGTTGCAGGATGATGTATTACGGAACGAGTAAATATACTTGACAGTAACGAGATTGAACTAGGTATTGAGATACCGACGATTAAATCTCGGGCAAGTAACATACCGATGACAAAGGGAACAACGTATGTTGTTATGCGGTCTGATCGATAAAGATCTTTGTAGAATATGTGGGAACCAATATGAGCATCCAGGTTCCGCTATTGGTTATTGACCGGAGACGTGTCTCGGTCATGTCTACATTGTTCTCGAACCCATAGGGTCCGCACGCTTAAGGTTTCGATGACAGTTATATTATGAGTTTATGAGTTTTGATGTACCGAAGGAGTTCGGAGTCCCGGATGAGATCGGAGACATGACGAGGAGTCTCGAAATGGTCGAGACGTAAAGATCGATATATTGGACGACTATATTCGGACATCGGAAAGGTTCCGAGTGATTCGGGTATTTTTCGGAGTACCGAAAAGTTACGAGAATACGTATTGGGCCTTATTCGGCCATACGGGAAACAAGGAAAAGGGCCTCAAGGGTGGCCGCACCCCTACCCTTGGTCTGGTCCGAACTGGACTAGGGAAGGAGGGGCGCCCCCTTCCTTCCTTCTCCTTTTCCCTTCCTCTTTTCCTATTCCATATGGGAGGTGGAATCCTACCGACGTGCTTTGCACACAGGTGGCTGGCGGGTGTCAGTTTCTCCAACTTTAGTTGAACCGAGTGTGGCTACGCCCGGTCCTTGCGAAGGTTAAAACAGCACCAACTTGACAAACTATCGTTGTGGTTTTGATGCGTAGGTAAGAACGGTTCTTGCTAAGCCCGTAGCAGCCACATAAAACTTGCAACAACAAAGTAGAGGACGTCTAACTTGTTTTTACAGGGCATGTTGTGATCTGATATGGTCAAGACATGATGCTAAATTTTATTGTATGAGATGATCATGTTTTGTAACCGAGTTATCGGCAACTGGCAGGAGCCATATGGTTGTCGCTTTATTGTATGCAATGCAATCATGCTGTAATGCTTTACTTTATCACTAAGTGGTAGCGATAGTCGTGGAAGCATAAGATTGGCGAGACGACAATGATGCTACGATGGAGATCAAGGTGTCACGCCGGTGACGATGGTGATCATGATGGTACTTCGGAGATGGAGATCACAAGTACAAGATGATGATGGCCATATCATATCACTTATATTCATTGCATGTGATGATTATCTTTTATGCATCTTATCTTGCTTTGATTAGCGGTAGCATTGTAAGATGATCCCTCACTAAATTATCAAAGTATAAGTGTTCTCCCTGAGTATGCACCGTTGCGAAAGTTCTTCGTGCTGAGACACCACGTGATGATCGGGTGTGATAGGCTCTACGTTCAAATACAACGGGTGCAAAACAGTTGCACACGCGGAATACTCAGGTTAAACTTGACGAGCCTAGCATATAACAGATATGGCCTCGGAACACTGAGACCGAAAGGTCGAGCGTGAATCATATAGTAGATATGATCAACATAGTGATGTTCACCATTGAAACTACTCCATCTCACGTGATGATCGGACATGGTTTAGTTGATTTGGATCATGTGATCACTTAGAGGATTAGAGGGATGTCTATCTAAGTGGGAGTTCTTAAGTAATATGATTAATTGAACTTTAATTTATCATGAACTTAGTCCTGGTAGTATTAGCATATCTATGTTGTAGATCAATAGCTCGCGTTTAACTCCCCTGTTTTATTTTTGATATGTTCCTAGAGAAAACTAAGTTGAAAGATGTTAGTAGCAATGATGTGGATTGGATCCGTGATATGAGGTTTATCCTCATTGCTGCACAGAAGAATTATGTCTTTGATGCACCGCTAGGTGACAAACCTATTGCAGGAGCAGATGCAGATGTTATGAACATTTGGCTAGCTCAATATGATGACTACTTGATAGTTTAGTGCACCATGCTTAAACGTCTTAGAATCGGGACTTCAAAGACGTTTTGAACGTCATGGACCATATGAGATGTTTCAGGAGTTGAAGTTAATATTTCAAGCAAATACCCGAGTTGAGAGATATGAAGTCTCCAACAAGTTCTATAGCTAAAAGATGGAGGAGAATAGCTCAAGCAGTGAGCATGTGCTCAGATTGTCTGGGTACTACAATCGCTTGAATCAAGTGGGAGTTAATCTTCCAGATAAAATAGTGATTGACAGAATTCTCTAGTCACCATCACCAAGTTAGTAGAACTTCGTGATGAACTATGATATGCAAGGGATAACGGAAACGATTCCAAGCTCTTCGTAATGCTGAAATCGACGAAGGTAGCAATAAAGAAAAATATCAAGTGTTGATGGTAGACAAGACCACTAGTTTCAAGAAAAGGGCAAAGGGAAGAAGGGGAACTTCAAGAAGAATGGCAAGCAAGTTGCTGCTCAAGTGAAGAAGCCCAAGTCTGGTCCTAAGCCTGAGACTAAGTGCTTCTACTGCAAAGGAACTGGTCACTGGAAGCGGAACTGTCCCAAGTATTTGGCGGATAAGAAGGATGGCAAAGTGAACAAAGGTATATTTGATATACAGATTATTGATGTGTATTTTACTAGTGTTCGTAGCAACCCCTTGGTATTTGATACTGGTTCAGTTGCTAAGAGTAGTAACTCGAAACGGGATTTGCAGAATGAACAGAGACTAGTTAAGGGTGAAGTGACGATGTGTGTTGGAAGTGGTTCAGAGATTGATATGATCATCATCGCACACTCCCTATACTTTCGGGATTAGTGTTGAACCTAAATAAGTGTTATTTTGTGTTTGCGTTGAGCATGAATATGATTTGATCATGTTTATTGCAATACGGTTATTCATTTAAGTAAGAGAATAAATTGTTGTTCTGTTTACATGAATAAAACCTTCTATGGTCATACACCCAATGAAAATGGTTTGTTGGATCTCGATTGTGGTGATACACATTCTCATAATATTGAAGCAAAAAGATGCAAAGTTAATAATGATAGTGCAACTTATTTGTGGCACTACCATTTAGGTCATATTGGTGTAAAGCGCATGAAGAAAATCCATGCTGATGGGCTTTTGGAATCACTTGATTATGAATCAGTTGATGCTTGCGAACCATGCCTCATGGGCAAGATGACTAAGACTCCGTTCTCCGGAACAATGGAGCGAGCAACAGATTTGTTGGAAATCATACATACTGATGTATGTGGTCCGATGAATATTAAGGCTCGCGGCAGGTATCATTATTTTCTGATCTTCACAAATGATTTGAGCAGATATGAGTATATCTACTTGATGAAACACAAATCTGAAATATTTGAAAAGTTCAAAGAATTTTAGAGTGAAGTGGAGAATCATCGTAACAAAAATAAAAGTATCTACGATATGATCGCAGAAGTAAAATATTTGAGTTACGAATTTGGCCTTTAGTTAAAACAATGTGAAATAGTTTCACTACTCATGCCACCTGGAACACCATTACAGTGTAATGGTGTGTCCAAACATCATAACCGTACTTTATTAGATATGGTGCGATCTATGATGTCTCTTACCGATTTATCACTATCGTTTTGGGGTTATGCATTAGAGACAGCTACATTCACATTAAATAGGGCACCATCTAAATCCGTTGAGACGACATCGTATGAACTATGGTTTGGCAAGAAACCTAAGATGTCGTTTCTTAAAGTTTGAGGTTGCAATGCTTATGTGAAAAAGTTTCAACCTGATAAGCTCTAACCCAAATCGGAGAAGTGCGTCTTCATAGGATACCCAAAAGAAAATGTTGGGTACACCTTCTATCACAGATCCGAAGGCAATATATTCATTGCTTTGAATGGATCCTTTCTAGAAAAGGAGTTTCTCTCGAAAGAAGTGAGTGGGAAGAAAGTAGAACTTGATGAGGTAACTGTACCTGCTCCCTTGTTGGAAAGTAGTTCATCACAGAAATCTGTTCCTGTGACTACTACACCGATTAGTGAGGAAGCTAATGATGATGATCATGAAACTTCAGATCAAGTTACTACCAAACCTCGTAGGTAAACCAGAGTGAGATCTGCACCAGAGTGGTACGATAATCCTGTTCTGGAGGTCATGTTACTTGACCATGACGAGCCTACGAACTATGAGGAAGCGATGATGAGCCCAGATTCTGCGAAATGGCTTGAGTCCATGAAATCTGAGATGAGATCCATGTATGAGAACAAAGTATGGACTTTGATTGACTTGCCCATTGATCGGCGAGCCATTGAGATTAAATGGATCTTCAAGAGGAAGACGGACGCTGATAGTAGTCTTACTATCTACAAAGCTAGAATTGTCGCAAAAAGGTTTTCGACAAGTTCAAGGTGTTGACTACGATGAGGGTTTCTCACTCGTATCTATGCTTAAGTCTGTCCGAATCATGTTAGCAATTGCCACATTTTATGAAATCTGGCAAATGGATAAACAAAACTACATTCCTTAATGGATTTATTAAAGAAGAGTTATATATGATGCAACCGGAAGGTTTTGTCAATCCTAAAGGTACTAACAAAATATGCAAGCTCCAGCGATCCATCTATGGACTGGTGCAAGAATCTCAGAGTTGGAATATACGCTTTGATAATTTGATCAAATCATATAGTTTTATACAGACTTGCGGAGAAGCCTGTATTTACAAGAAAGTGAGTGGGAGCACTACAGCATTTCTGATAAGTATATGTGAAAGAAATATTGTTGATCAGAGATAATGTAGAATTATTCTGCAAAGCATAAAGGAATGTTTGAAAGAAGTTTTTCAAAGAAAGACCTCGGTGAAGCTGGTAGCGACCTGACCCGAATGGATCACGTCTACTGTGCTACGGTGTCATCCCTGGATCAGTAATGCTGACACCACACAGTACATCGAGGTTTTATAGCAGAGTTGCAATCACACACTTATTACATCGATGGCTGAAAAAGAACTTATTACAATAAATATGACTTAAGGCCATATTTTAAAGATAACAGCGGAAGACTTGGAAGATAAATGGGTCCATCAACTCCAGCGGCATCACTGAGTATAGGGCCACGACCTAAACGCACCTCAATCGTCGTCTGAAAAGTCTGCAACATTAACGTTGCAGCCCGAAAACGGGTCAGCACATGGAATATGCTGGCAAAGTAACACATAGAGAGTAATGGAATGAAACAGCTATACTATATGCATATATGGCTGGTGGAAAGCTCTATGGTTATAGTTTTTGCGTAGAGCCAATTTTTCCCTACTGCAAAGGAGTAAATTTTATTTACTATCATGGTGGTTGTGAAACATTGAGAATGGTTGACAGCATTCTCAATCCCAATTAAAAGTAATTAAAACCCAATAACATTAATTAGAAGTAACATGTTGAGATTCACAATGATATTCAAGTACTAGATACTCAAGTTGTCCATAACCGGGGACACGGCTAATCATGATTAGTTTGTTACTCTGCAGAGGTTGCGCACTTTTCCCCACATGACTCGATCGCCTCCGTTTGTTTTCTCGCACTACATGGTGTTTGAGAAACGGATGACCGAGACATAGTCTTTCAGAAGCACTAGCACCTTACATGTGGGGTAGACCGGTACACCTACATCCCCTACATCTGCTAGTCCACCCTGTAAGAGTTCGCACAACTTAGTCAACTATGCCAGAGCCCATAGTGGCATGTGGCTGCACACGGAAGTTTCTAGCATGAAAGATCTTATGATCCCTTTGAGCCTGGGTGGCGGTCCAAAAAAAACAGGCAAGTCCTGATAGACATCAGGTGCCTCAATCCACCCAGATGTGTGTTTAAGTTGCCACCTTAGATAAACCATTAAAATTATCATCTCACATCTGTCATGGATATCACTCACCCAATCCACGTCTACTAGCATAGCATGGCATAATAAGCAACGTAGAAGTAACTCCCAAGGGTTTGATAATAATACAGGTAATAGGTACTACCTCATCTACTTCCCATCCCACAATTTAATTAGATCCTAATCATGCAATGCGTGAGGATTGATCTAATGCAATAAAACTGGGTTGTAGAAAAGGTATGATCAAAGTGTGAACTTGCCTGCAATGTAGATGAAGATGATTCGCACTTAAAACTCTTGATAGATCTACTCGTCACACTCCGGTCAATCTATCGTAAGCAAACAATAGTAACCACACAATAAGTACTCATCTAATGCACAAGTAAAACTCGAACGAGAGAACGAACCAGAAAGTTCAACTTAAGAACTCCGGTTGCAAAGAAAGAACGAGCCGAACAAACGACGAAAAACAAACGGCGGAAGAAAACAACTCGGTTCTAGCAAGTTGAAACTAGGTCAAATTTTACTGTAGCAAAAGCTTGTTCAAGTTGATTAGACGGAACGGCGGTTTCGAGATGAAACTCCAGGCGCTTGAATCACCTGATTCCGATAAACGAGCGAGAAGATAAACTAGAACGAAGATCGGATCTGAGATCGCGATCGCGGAATAAATCCGACGAGAAGAAAAAGAAGAACGGTTATACGAACAGGCGTCGTTAACCGGGAAATAATCGGTGATCACGTTCGTTGAGACGAACGGTCCGAAAGAAGAACGAAAACCAATCTAGGGTTTTCGGAAAAGAGATCGAAACGAAAAACCGATCTAGAACACCGGAACGGTTTAGCGAAAAATCGGAAAGAAAACGAATCGGTAGAGAAGAAAAGAATCGGAACGGTTTATAAGAAAAACCGAACCGAGGGAAAGAAGAGACGCGGCGCGGTACCTCCGGCGAACGGCGGCGACGGCGGCGCGGGTGTGGGGCGGCGGCGGCGGTGACGCAGGGCGCGGTGTGGTGCGGCGCGGCGGCGGTAAGGTGCGGCGGCGGCGCGGGGTGTGGGGTGGCGGCGCGGGTGAGGCGGCGCGGCGGCGGTGAGGCGCGGTGTGGAGGAGAGCTTTGATTTGATGTGTTTAGAGGGGGGGTGCTTGGGTATTTATATTGGGGAGGGGAGGGGTTTACTTGGGGTAGAGGACAAGGAATTAGAATAGGAGTAGGAAAGATCTAGAAAATAAACGGAGTAGGACTAAAGAAAACGAAATAAGGAAAAGGGGACAAGGGGGCGCCCTAGAATCCTTAAAGGATTCGGTCCTAGCAAGAGGCGGCGGCGGCCGACCGGCTCCTGGCTCGGCGCCTGGCGCCTGGGAGCGCGGCGGTAGGTGGCTTGGCTTGGGCCTTTGGCCCAAGGTGCTGCTCAATTTTTTTTTATAGTTTCCTCGCGCAGAAAAAAAAACAAAAAAAAGGGATCTAAACGAACTACGAAAAATATAAAGTAAAGTTTCCCCGACTCCTAAAAATGAGCCGAACAAAATGAACTTTTCTCCGGACCTAAAATGCAATTTTTGAAAACGCGCATTTTCCCTATCCAAATAAAATGCAAATAAACACCGGAAAGCAAAATTGATCTATTTATTATATCTTCATTTTTTCCTAAATTTGGGAAAGTCATATTATTCCCTCTCTCATATATTCTGACACCGGAAAAATTATTGAAGAAAAAATAAATAAATCAAATGATCCTATTTTCAAAATTCGAGAGAACTCTCAAATATGAAAATAACGAAATCTCCAACTCTCTCCGAGGGTCCTTGAGTTGCGTGAAATTTCTAGGATCAACCAAAATGCAAGAAAATATGATATGCATATGATCTAGTGTATAACATTCCAAATTGAAAATTTGGGATGTTACAAACCTACCCCCCTTAAGATGAATCTCGCCCTCGAGATTCGGGTTGGCTAGAAAATAGGTGAGGGTGGTCTTTGAGCAAATCTTCTTCTCTCTCCCAGGTGGCTTCATCTTCTGAGTGGTGGTTCCATCTGAACTTTGCAAAACTTGATAACCTTGCTGCGAGTAACTCTACTGGCAAACTCGAGAATCTTGACTGGCTTCTCCTCATATGTTAAATCGTCCTTCAACTGAATCGCTTCAAGCGGTACGGTATCTGTTAGCGGTATCTCTGCCATCTCGGCATGACATTTCTTCAGCTGAGAAACATGGAATACATCATGAACTCCTGACAGTCCTTCTGGTAATTCCAACTTATAAGCGACTTCTCCCATACGTTTCACGATCTTAAATGGTCCAACAAAACGCGGTGCTAACTTTCCCTTAACTCCAAAACGCTTAACTCCTCGAAGTGGGGATACTCGAAGGTAAACTCTGTCTCCGGTTTCGTTAACTGTCTCCTTGCGTTTAGAATCTGCATAGCTCTTTTGCCTGGACTGGGCTACCTTGAGCCTATCGCGAATCAACTTAACCTTCCGTTCTGACTCCTTAATCAAATCTGGTCCAAAGAATTGACGGTCTCCAACTTCGTTCCAGGACAACGGTGTCCTGCACCTCCTTCCGTATAAAGCTTCAAAAGGGGCCATCTTCAAACTGGTTTGGTAACTGTTGTTATAAGAAAACTCCGGTACGGTAAGTTTTCGTCCCAACTTGATCCATAATCTAGTGCACAAGCTCTCAGCATATCTTCCAAAATCTAATTGACTCTCTCGGTCTGTCCATCTGTCTGCGGATGAAAAGCTGTGCTGAACTCTAGTCTGGTTCCTAAAGTTTCATGCAACTGATTCCAAAACTTTGAGGTAAATTGGGTTCTTCTATCTGATACGATACTCCTCGGAACTCCATGCAAACAAACGATTCTAGTCATGTATATCTTTGACAACTTAGCACTGGTGTAAGTGGTCTTAACTGGAATAAAATGTGCTACCTTTGTCAAACGATCAACTACTACCCATATCGAGTCATATCCGGCTTTTGTCCTGGGTAGCCCTGTGATAAAATCCATGCCTATCTTATCCCACTTCCATTCGGGTATCGGCAGTGGTTGTAACAATCCTGCTGGCTTTTGATGTTCTGCTTTTACTCTCTGACATACGTCACAAACTACTACATACGCTGCAATATCCTTCTTCATTCCGGTCCACCAGAATGTTTCCTTCAAATCCAAATACATCTTGGTATTCCCTGGGTGAATCGAATATGGTGAATCATGTGCCTCCTGCAAAATCAACTTCCTGATCTCCGGGTCATTGGGCACATAAACACGGTCCTCAAACCATAAGGTGTCGTGCTCATCCTCACGAAATCCCTTTGCTTTTCCTTCGCTCAATTTCTCCTTTATAGCAGCAATCTCCTTGTCAGATTTCTGAGCTTCTCTGATCTTTATCCATCAATGTTGATTGAATCTCCAATGCTGCTACATAGCCTTTCGGAACTATTTCTAAACATAGCTCACGAAGGTTTTCTGCTAATTCCTTTGGTATTTTCCCCGTCACTAGGGTATTGACATGGCTCTTACGGCTCAATGCGTCAGCTACTACATTAGCCTTTCCGGGATGGTAATGCAATCTCATGTCATAATCCTTGATGAGCTCCAACCATCTCCTTTGTCGGAGGTTCAACTCGTTTTGAGTGAAAATGTACTTCAAACTCTTATGATCCGTGTACACCTCACAATGATTTCCAATGAGGAAATGTCTCCACGTCTTCAATGCATGCACTACGGCTGCTAACTCCAAATCATGCGTGGCATAATTCAACTCATGAGGCTTCAGTTGTCGTGATGCATACGAAACAACTCTCCCTTCCTGCATAAGCACTGCTCCAAGTCCTCGACGTGAAGCGTCGCAATACACCTCATAATCCTTGGTCTGATCTGGCAAAATCAATACCGGTGAGGTAACCAATCGTTTCTTCAACTCCTGGAAACTAGCCTCACACTCCTCAGTCCATTTCCTAGTGGGCAGGCTATACTTTTCCAAAAATCCCCTTGATATGTATGAATGCGATGCACCAGTATCAAAAAGAACGAGTGCAGTAAATGACTTAACCAAAAACTTACCTATTACTGCATCGGGCTGATCTTCAATCTCCTCCACATTAACGTGGTTCACCTGTCCCCTATTGAAAGGGTTCGGCTTCTTCCCAGAGCTTCCATTGCCATTTCCATTCTGGCCTTCAGGACATTCATTGGCATAATGTCCGGTCTTCGAACACTTGAAACAGGTGACTTGACTCAGGTCTCTCTTGGTTGGGGTTGATGGGGTGGTACGGTTCTGGCCGTTGCTTCCTCCATTCCCATTACCATTCTTGTGGCCATTATGGTTGTGCGAGCTACCTCCTCCATGGGTGTGCTGAAACTTAAATCCCGGTTTAGGGGTAAAACGGGGCTTCTGCTGGGCTCCAGAGTTATACTTCCCCTGTCCATACTTCCTCTTACGGTTCTCAATCTGCTGTTGCTTCCCTT
>NC_053025.1:512295019-512308999 GCF_003073215.2 Triticum urartu | reverse complement strand
TTTTATGTCAATCTTAAACTTTTGTCTTGAATCTTTTGGATCTGAACATTCATGCCACATTAAATAAAATTACATTGAAAATTATGTTAGGTAGAATTCCACATCAAAATTCTGTTTTTATCATTTACTTACTCGAGGACGAGTAGGAATTAAGCTTGGGGATGCTTGATACGTCTCCAACGTATCTATAATTTTTTATTGTTCCATGCTATTATATTATCTATTTTGGATGTTTAATGGGCTTTAATGTGCACTTTTATATTATTTTTGGGACTAACCTATTAACCAAAGGCCCATTGCAAATTGCTGTTTTTTTTGCCTATTGCAGTGTTCCGGAGAAAAGGAATATCAAACGGAATGAAACCTTCGCAAGGATCTTTCTTGGAACAAACGCAACCGAGGAGACTTGGAGTACAAGTTTGGAAGTCCACAAAGCTTCCACGAGGCAGGGGGCGCACCCAGGGGGTAGGCGCGCCCCACCCTCGTGGGCCCCATGGAGCTCCACTGACGTACTTCTTTCGCCTATATATACCCATGTACCCTAAAAACATCCATGGGCACCACGAAACCACTTTTCCACTGCCGCAACCTTCTGTACCCATGAGATCCCATCTTGGGGCCTTTTCCGACGATCTGCCGGAGGGGGAATCGATCACGGAGGGCTTCTACATCAACACCATAGCCTATCCGATGATGTGTGAGTAGTTTACCACAGACCTTCGGGTCCATAGTTATTAGCTAGATGGCTTCTTCTCTCTCTTTGGTTCTCAATACAAAGTTCTGCTCGATGTTCTTCGAGATCTATTCGATGTAATACTTTTTGCGGTGTGTTTGCCGAGACCCGATGAATTGTGGGTTTATGATCAAGATTATCTACGAACAATATTTGTTTCTTCTCTGAATTCTTATATGCATTATTTGATATCTTTGCAAGTCTCTTCAAATTATCGGTTTAGTTTGGCCTACTAGATTGATCTTTCTTGCAATGGGAGAAGTTCTTAGCTTTGGGTTCAATCTTGTGGGGTCCTTTCCCAGTGACAGCAGGGGCCGCAAGGCACGTATTTTATTGTTGCCATCGAGGATAAAAAGATGGGGCTTATATCATATTGCTTGAGTTTATCCTTCTACATCATGTCATCTTGCCTAATGCGTTACTCTGTTCTTATGAACTTAATACTCTAGATGCATGCTAGATAGCAGTCGATGTGTGGAGTAATAGTAGTAGACGCAGAATCGTTTCGGTCTACTTGACACGGACGTGATGCCCATGTTCATGATCATGCCTAGATATTCTCATATCTATGCACTTTTCTATCAATTGCTCGGCAGTAATTTGGCCACCCACCGTAATACATGCTATCATGAGAGAAGCCACTAGTGAAACCTATGGCTCCCAGGTCTACTTTACATAAAAAAGTTTCCGATCTGTAATTCTAGTTTACTATTTATTTTGCAATCTTTATTTTCCAATCTATACAACAAAAATACCACAAATATTTATCTTATTATCTTTATCAGATCTCACTTTAGCAAGTGGCCGTGAAGGGATTGACAACCCCTATATCGCCTTGGTTGCAAGGTTCTTGATTGTTTGTGCAGGTACTAGGCGATTTGCGTGTAGTCTCCTACTGGACTGATACCTTGGTTCTCAAAAACTGAGGGAAATACATACGCTACTTTGCTGCATCACCCTTTCCTCTTCAAGGGAAAACCAACGCATGCTCAAGACGTAGCAACGCGTTGCTCACGCTTTTAGGTCTGCGCAAGTGATCCCCCTACCTGGCGTGCCAATGATGTCATGGGAAACCACGGACACCTATGGGACCAATAGTCCCTTTCTAGTTCGGCGGGCGGATGGCACATTGCACAAAGAGCAGAGGAGCGTGGAACAACATGGCAGAGATCACATGCAGTTTTTCCCCATGTTCGGGCCGCCGTGAGGCGTAAAACCCTACTCCTGCTTTGGTGGATTGATGGTGGAAAAATGGTGGTGAGCGCAACATGCTTTGCCCGGCATGGTTGCCCTAGGCAAAAACGGCTACGCGCGTATGAATGTGTGAGGGGGTGGATTCGCTAACCATTGCTACGGTTGCCTTGGGCCTCCTTTTATAGACAAAGGGGTCACCATAGTGGCAAATTAGTCATTATGCACTGATAAGATATCAAATAGTGCTATCATACCTAACTATGGAGGCTGACAGAGCGCATTAACTGCGCCGCTCAATGTCACTTCGTAGCTTGCCCGGCAGGCCTTGCCGGGCTGTTTTGCCAGCTTTGCACCTGCTCGCTCGACACATCACAGGACGGGTGTCGCCTGGGGGTATCTCCTGTAGAAAGTGGCCGCCATGTGGCCAATAGTAGCCGCTTAGTCACTTTGGATCTTGACACCGCACCGATCGACGACGTGTGTCATGGTGAGGTGGTTCTGCCTCCGTGAGTCCCGGCAGGCCCTGTCGGGACAGCCTGAAGCCTTGCTTCCGGCGTGACCCCGTCCTTGCCCGGACCGCTTGCCCGGCAAGGGAGGCTTTGCCCTTAGCAATATCTTGCTCTTCTTGTTAGTCTTGGCCTTCTTGTGCTGCATGTTGGTCCGTCGAAGAACTAATTCCTTGTGTCTCATTTTGACCTTGGTGATGTAATCTTATTCTCGTGCCTGTGGATATCATCGTCCGTGCACGTGTCAGGGGAAAATACACACCCTTGTTTATTTCCCCCGATAGTGGTGGGGTGTCAAGTCCATGTATTTCTTCAATAGGAGGTAAATTTTTAACATCTTCAGCTTTAATACCTTTTTCGTTCATACATTATTCAATAATTCCTTAGCTTGTGTGTCTGTGCAACGAACCCTGGGTCTGTTGCCCAGACCGTGTACACGCCTAAGATCATGATTGCAACATCCAAGACCAGACCAAGCACAAGTGATCAGCTCTTTGAGGAATCAGAGTGCGAGTCAAGAAGACTAAGTCAAGCTAAAGGAGCAAGACACCACTAAGGGAAAACCTCCCTCCCCGGGCAGGTGAGCCTGGCAAGGTCAAGTTTACCCCAGAAACAAGCCTCAACAGTCCCGTCAGGCCCTACGAAGGTGAACTACCCCGCCAAGGCTCCACCGCACCACCTCACAGCAACGCAACTCATCGATCGGTGCGGTGTCAAGCTCCCAAGTGACTAAGTGGCTGTTTTCCGCCACATGGCAGCCACTTCCTATGGAAATCACCTCCAAATGACACTCGTCCAGCGACGTGTCTTGCAGGCAGGAGAGAAGGTAGCCAAACAGTCTGGCAAGGCTTGCCAGGTAGGCCATGATGTGACACTAAGCTGCGCATTTAATGTGCTCTGCCCTATCTACAGAGTTAGCTATGATAGCACTATTTGCTATCTAATTAGTACACAATGACCGACCTGCCATTGTGGTGAACCCTTGATCTATAAAAGGAGGCTCATGGCAAACATAGAAAGGATTCCTACCCTTGTACGCTCATACAGGAGTAGCCATCCTCGCCCCGAGGCAACCCTGCCGGACTAGAGCGCTGCGTTTCCACCACAATCCACCAAAGCTGGAGTAGGATTTTACGCCTCACGGTGGCCCGAACCTCGGTAAAATTGCCCGTGTGATCTCTGCCGTGCTGCGCGACGCTCTCCGCTCTTTGCGCAATGTGCTCATCCCCCCTACCGAACCACAAGGGGCTCATGGCCCCATAGGTGGTCGTGGTTTCCCACGACATCTTTGGCGCGCCAGGTAGGGGGATGTGCTTGCATGAACCCGAGAAGCATACATAGCGCATCATCTTCATCATCGTTTTCTTCATCGACAGCTCCATCATCCATGGCACCCAAGAAGAAGCCCCGTGCCGCAGCTCACCTATCCACCTCAAAGGCCCCGCTGCATGCGAGCAACGACGCCACAAGGGCTACAGGGATGCCTGGGATGTGGACGCCATGGGCAATGTGGTCGATGTAGGCAGCGTCGTCACCACCTCCCCTGTGGCCGAAATGAGAGTACGAGGCACCGGAGAAGGATAGCACCAACAACATCCCAGCATCCACACTCCACGAGGTATGGGTGGAGAGATTATTCCGTCTGCACCTCTCCGCCCGGCCGAAGGGCACAGCCGCAGTAGCGGCACTCACTCTGGGCGAACCGCAATCCTTCGTCCGCTCCCGCTGTGGGCGCGACTGTAGGGCATGCGCCACCCCCGGAGCGAGCTGACCCAGCCAGTGCACCAAACAGAGCCACTGGTCCACCAGCTCCTCCACCTCGTTACCACGCCATCTTAGCGACTGGCTCATGACAATGAGAGCACGGTGCAGCCACTACCGGCACCATCAGGAGCCGGGCGACGTTGCGATCTTCATCATCATCCACTCCAAGCACCGCTTCAGAGGCCATGGCGCGGGCCTAGCTGCTGTTGAGATTTCCACCGGCAGCTGATCAGATGGATGAGTGGAGAGCCACCATTCAGAGCCTGATTGGTTTTGCCAAGGCGGGAGGATTGTAGTGAGCTGGCCCGACACGGCCTCCCCAAGCAACAACAACGGCTCATGTTGTTGGCCGCGCAGAAGGGGCCACCCCCACGGTGCATTCCCCTCCAGGGTAGCCATCGCGGGGGTCATGCGATCAAGAACCCGACGATGTCTTTATGGCTTCATCCGACCCTCGAGCGCGCCAAAGCCAGCGGCGAGGCCTGGAGGACAGGCAAAGGAAAGGCGCGTGCATCACCATCGAGCAACGCCGCGACACCCATCGCCGGTCTCATAGGCGCGATGACCCCAATGTCAACGAGCCCATGCTTGGCGAAGGCGGGTACCTACCTTTCGAGGCTGGGTGCCCTGCCTTCACCCATGAGTTGCGACAAGTCCGTTGGCCATCCACTCGCATGTTCAAGCCAGAGATACTAGAGAAGCATGATGGGAGGCTGAACCCGGTAGAGTTCTTGAGCATCTACACCATCGTTGTTCAAGCTGCCAGAGGAAGAGATAAGAAGGTGTTCGCCAACTACTTCCCTTTGGCACTCAAGACAAATGTGGGGTCTTGGCTGATGCACCTGCCGGAGAACTCCATTTCGACCTAGGCTGACCTGTGCCATGAGTTCGTTGGCGCCTTCACAGGCGGCCATTTTCAGTGTCAAAACCGGCGGATCTCGGGTAGGGGGTCCCGACCTTTGCGTCTAAGGCTGATGGTAACAAGAGGCGGGGGACACAATGCTTACACAGGTTCGGGCCCTCTCGATGGAGGTAATACCCTACTTCCTGCTTGATTGATCTTGATGATATGAGTATTACAAGAGTTGATCTACCACGAGATCGTAGAGGCTAAACCCTAGAAGCTAGCCTATGATTATGATTGTTGTTGTCCTATGGACTAAACCCTCCAGTTTATATAGACAACGGAGGGGGCTAGGGTTACACAGAGTCGGGTACAAGGGAGGAGATCTACATATCCGAATTTCCAAGCTTGCCTTCCACGCAAAGGAGAGTCCCACCCGGACACGGGACGAAGTCTTCAATCTTGTATCCTCATACTCCAACAGTCCAGCTGTCCGAGGACCCCCTAATCCAGGACTCCCTTAGTAGCCCCTGAACCAGGCTTCAATGACGATGAGTCCGGCGCGCAGATTGTCTTCGGTATTGCAAGGTGGGTTCCTTCTCCGAATACTCCATAGAAGATTTTAAACACAAGGATTGTGTCCGGCTCTGCAAAACAAATTCCACATACCACCGTAGAGAGTACAATATTCCAGAAATCTAATCCGCTAACAAATTTTCATAACATGACATCCTGTCGTGGTCCGGTCATTACGAACCATTTTTCCCAGCCTGCCACTACACGCGCTGCAAGGCGGTTTTATTGGCACGTTGATACATCTCCATCGTATCTACTTTTCCAAACACTTTTGCC
Source organism: Triticum urartu (assembly GCF_003073215.2). Classification (NCBI taxonomy): domain Eukaryota; kingdom Viridiplantae; phylum Streptophyta; class Magnoliopsida; order Poales; family Poaceae; genus Triticum; species Triticum urartu. Next base: position 512,303,106 of record NC_053025.1, on the reverse strand, counting down.
CTTGTTTTGGACTCTAACTTGCATGATTTGAATGGAACTAACCCGGACTGACGCTGTTTTCAGCAGAATTACCATGGTGTTATTTATGTACAGAAACAAATGTTCTCAGAATCACCTTAAACCTTCACGGAGCAACTTTTTGGAAAGTATAAACAATACCTGCAAAAGATGAAGGCCAGGGGGCTCACCACCCGTCCACGAGGGTGGGGGCGCGCCTGCACCCCTAGGGCGCGCCCCTACCTCGTGGGCCCCCTGGTGCCTCTCCGACTCCAACTCCAACTATATATATTGTGTTTCGTGGAAAAAAATCAGAAAGAAGAATTCATCGCGTTTTACGATACGGAGCCACCGCCAAGCCCTAAAACCTTTCGGGAGGGCTGATCTGGAGTCTGTTCGGGGCTCCGGAGAGGGGAATCCGTCGCCATCGTCATCATCAACCATCCTCCATCACCAATTTCATGATGCTCACCGCCGTGCATGAGTAATTCCATCGTAGGCTTGCTGGACGGTGATGGGTTGGATGGGATCTATCATGTAATCGAGTTAGTTTTGTTAGGGTTTGATCCCTAGTATCCACTATGTTCTGAGATTGATGTTGCTATGACTTTGCTATGCTTAATGCTTGTCACTAGGGCCCGAGTGCCATGATTTCAGATCTGAACCTATTATGTTTTCATCAATATATGAGAGTTTGATCCTATCTTGCAAGTCTATAGTCACCTATTATGTGTTATGATCCGTTAACCCCGAAGTGACAATAATCGGGATACTTACCGGTGATGACCGTAGTTTGAGGAGTTCATGTATTCACTATGTGTTAATGCTTTGTTCCGTACTCTATTAAAAGGAGGCCTTAATATCCCTTAGTTTCCGTAAGGACCCCGCTGCCACGGGAGGGTAGGACAAAAGATGTCATGCAAGTTCTTTTCCATAAGCACGTATGACTATATTCGGAATACATGCCTACATTACATTGATGAACTGGAGCTAGTTCTGTGTCACCCTAGGTTATGACTGTTACATGATGAACCACATCCGGCATAATTCTCCATCACCGATCCATTGCCTACGAGCTTTCCATATATTGTTCTTCCCTTTTTTACTTTTCCGTTGCTATTGCTATCATCACTATAAAATACCAAAAACATTACTTTTACTACTGTTACCTTTTGCTACCGTTATCGCTACTATCATATTACTTTGCTACTAAACACTTTGCTGCAGATATTAAGTTTCTAGGTATGGTTGAATTGACAACTCAGTTGCTAATACTTGAGAGTATTCTTTAGCTTCCCTTGTGTCGAATCAATAAATTTGGGTTGAATACTCTACCCTTGAAAACTGTTGCGATCCCCTATACTTGTGGGTTATCAAGACTATTTTCTGGCGCCGTTGCCGGGGAGCATAGCTCTATTCTTTGAGTCACTTGGGATATATATCTGCTTATCATTATGAAGAACTTGAGAGATCCAAAAACCAAGATCTATCCCTCAACTACGAGGGGAGGTAAGGAACTGCCATCTAGCTCTGCACTTGATTCACCTTCTGTTTTGAGTAAGCTTGCGACACCTAAACCTGCTTCTGCTATTCGTTCTGATATGTCGCATGTTATTGATGATGCCACTTCTGCTATGCATGATACTTATGATGAAACTACTTCTATGCTTGATACTACTGTGCCACTTGGTGAATTTCTTGATGAACAACTTGCTAGGGCTAGAGAGATTGAAAATATTGAATCTGATAACTGATGAAAGTGATGATGAAGAATCACTTGTTATTCCTAAGGGTTATGTTTTTGATCAAGAAGCTTCTTTAGCTATTTTAGCTTGCAAAAATAGAAATGAACTCAAAAGGTTATTAGCTAAATGGAATAAGCAATCTCTAAATGCTAGAATGAAACCTGACCCTGCTTTTGCTACTTCACCTATCTTTGTTACTGATAAGGATTACGAATTCTCTGTTGATCCTGATATAATTACTTTAGTTGAATATGATCCTTTTCATGGTTATGAATCTGAAACTGTTGTGGCACATCTTACTAAATTGAATGATATAGCCACCCTATTCACTAAAGATGAGAGAACTCATTACTTTTACATCCTTAAAATATTTACATTCTCATTAAAGGGTGATGCTAATATATGGTTTAATTCTTTGATCCTGGTAGTGTGCGTAGTCCCCAGGATATGATTTATTACTTCTCTGCTAAATATTTCCCTGCTCATAAGAAACAAGCTGCTTTAAGGGATATATATAATTTTGTGCAAATTGAAGAAGAGAGTCTCCCACAAGCTTGGGGGGGCTTCTCCAATTACTTAATGCTTTGCCTGATCATCCTCTTAAGAAAAATGAAATACTTGATATCTTCTATAATGGACTAACCGATGCCTCCAGAGATTACCTGGATAGTTGTGCTGGTTCTGTTTTCAGGGAAAGAACACTGGATGAAGCTGAAATTCTGTTGAATAATATGTTGACAAATGAAAATAATTGGACACCTCCGGAGCCAATTCCTGAGCCTATTTCTAAACCAACTCCAAAGAAGAGGGGTATTCTATTTCTCAGTCCTGAAGATATGCAAGAGTCAAAGAAATCTATGAAAGAAAAGGGTATTAAAGCTGAAGATGTCAAGAATTTACCTCCTATTGAAGAAATACACGGTCTTAATTTTACCGCCTGTTGAAGAAACATATAATCCAAATCCTTTACCTATTGAAGAAACTCATGGTCTTGATAACCTGACACAGGTAGTAAAGGTAAAATCTCTCTATAGATATGATAAAGTTGTAATCCCATTTACTAAAATTGCTAGCCCATGCTTAGATGAGTTTGATAAATTTATGGTTAAGCAAGAAGATTTTAATGCTTATTTTGGTAGACAATTGAAATACAATTCAAATATGCTTGGACACTTGGGTGATTATATGGCTAATGTCAAAGGTGAACTTAAACTTATTAGTAAACATGCTTCTATGGTTACCACTCAAGTAGAACAAGTACTTAAAGCTCAAAATGATTTGCTCAATGAATTGAATAGTAAAGATAATGATAATGATGTTAGAGTGGCTACTAGAACTGGTAGAATGACTCAGGAACCTTTGTATCCAGAAGGCCATCCTAAGAGAATTGAGCAAGATTCTCAGAGAAATAATATAGATGCACCTAGTCCTTCTAAAAGGAAGAAAAAGAAAAATGATAGGACTTTGCATGCTCCTAGTGATCCTATTGTTGAAACACCTGAGAATCCGAATGATATTTCTATTTCTGATGCTGAAACACAACCTGGTAATGAACCTGAAACTAGTGATAATGCTAATAATAATGTTCATGATGATGCTCCACCTAGTAATGATAATGTTATAGAAATTGAACCTGTTTTTGATCTTGATAACCCACGATCAAAGAATCAATGTTATGATAAGAAAGATTTTGTTGCTAGGAAACATGGTAAAGAAAGAGAACCTTGGGTTCAGAAACCCATGCCCTTTCCTCCAAAACCATCCAAGAAAAAGGATGATGAGGATTTTGAGCGCTTTGCTGAAATGATTAGACCTATCTTTTTACGTATGTGATTAACTGATATGCTCAAAACCAATCCTTATGCTAAGTACATGAAAGATATTATTACAAATAAAAGAAAGATACCGAAAGCTGAAATTTCCACCATGCTTGCTAATTATACTTTTAAGGGTGGAATACCAAAGAAACTTGAAGATCCAGGAGTACCCACTATACCATGCTCCATTAACAGAAACTATGTTAAATCTGTTTTATGTGATCTTGGAGCCGGTGTTAGTGTTATGCCTCTCTCTTTATATCGTAGACTTGATTTGAATAAGTTGACACCTACTGAAATATCTTTGCAAATGGCTGATAAATCAACTGCTATACCTGTCGGTATTTGTGAGGATGTGCCTGTTGTAGTTGCAAATGTTACTATTTTAACGGACTTTGTTATTCTTGATATTCCCAAGGACTATAGTATGTCTATTATTTTTGGAAGAACCTTTTTGAATACTACAGGGGCTGTTATTGATTGCACTAAAGGCAATGTCACTTTTCATGTTAATGGTAATGAGCATACGGTACACTTTCCGAGGAAACAACCTCAAGTTCATAGTATCAACTCTATTGGAAAAATGCCATCGATTATATTTGGACGTTTTGAATTTCCTCTTCCTACTGTCAAGAAGAAATATGATATTCTTATTATTGGGGATGTGCATATCCCTGTTGAGGTAACATAGTGTTATTCGAAATTTCTCCTATTCCATGTTATTCGGAATGAGTTCGTTAACAAGACTTGATCAACCTTGTTAGTGGATTCCTTTTGATGATCATGAGATGGATGAAATTAGAAGGCACAACCTTCTATACCCCACTTTTAATTTCTGTTATTTATATTAAATAAAATAAAAATAAATATTTGTCTGTCTTTTATCTGATTATCCGTGCAATATAAAAATACCTCGAAAATAAAAGTTCTCCAAATGCCCTGAAAATTAAATATGATTTTTTCTAGAATAATTGAGGATTTATGGAACTGAGAACACACCAGGGGGCCAACCACCTGCCCACGAGGGTGGAGGGCGCGCCCACCCCTCTAGGGCGCGCCCCCTGCCTCGTGGGCCCATGGTGGCCCTCTTCCACTTATCCTTTCACCCATACACTCCTTATTCCTCCCCTAAACATGAATAACCAGCTCAAACCCGAGTCCAAGCTCGTTTTGCTGCCATTTTCGATCTCCTTGCTCAAAGCACCTCTCACAAAACTGCTTGGGGAGATTGTTCCTTGGTATGTGACTCATCCATTGGTCTAATTAGTTTTTGTTCTAGTGCTTTATTCATTGCAAATTTTTGCTGCTTAGGTGACCCTGTTCTTGAGCTTGCATGTCAAATTTATATGGTCAAAAGTAGTTTTGATGCATGATATAGGCCCTAGACACTTGTAGGAGCAGTTGTTATCAATATTATTGAGTTTGATTTACTTTTATTTTGAAGTTACTAAAAATTTCAGAATTTTTCAGAAAATGATGAGGAGACTTTTGAGTGGCTCATCGAGCCAAAGCTCGAAGGAAAAGGCACCGAAGCCTAAGTATATGCCTCGCACCGCGGAGGTTCGGGCGTGTGAATGGCCTTCCGAGGATTTCTTAAGAGCAGCCGGGATTTATGAAGATTTTCATGAGTTGGCTCAGACTGCGGGCCTTACCGCTTTCCTCCACGACCAATGTGATCAGTATCTCTTGCTCACAAATACCTTTGTGCAAATCTTTCATTTTCATTCTAGGAACTCACCACCTACGGTGGAGTTTCATTTATATGATGAGCATAAGGAGATGTCATTTTATGATTTCTGTCGGATTTGTTTAGTCCCTTTTGAGGGCAATACAGAAGAACCACATCGTGATGATGTGGAGGGATTTATTGACACTATCACTGTAGGGGAAACAAGGAAGGTTTCCGATGCACGAATCACTAGCATTCACTTTCCTGTTTTACGTTATTTTGCATTATTTGCTAGTCGTTGCTTAATTGGTCGCATAAACTGTGGAAACCTGAGTATCCCTGATATTATTATTTTGCACCACGGTTTATACGGTGATAACTCTTTTAGTATGGGCGGCATTATTGCCAAACGGTTAAGTCTGAACCGTACCAAGGGCCCCATCTTTGGAGGCATCTATGCCACACGCCTAGCTGCACATTTTAACATACCTATTAAGCATTATGAGAAGAAAGAAAAGGTGCTGCCTCGTGTTTATTTAGATTATAAAAGTATGGTAGCACATGATTTTATTGTTAAGAATAGGGAAGGAGAGCTTAAATACAAATTGTTCTTTGATAAACATCATCCTGAGACTATTACCCTGCCTGCTCCTTCTTTGTTTGATTTATCTGCAGGCCAGTACCTTGTTCCGTTAGAGGCTATTCATGCCTACCGAACCCTGCACCAGCCATGGAGCCAGAGCCGGAACCACAAGTTGATCCTTCACGATAGTCTAATTACCAGTGGGATCCTGGAGATGATTGCCAACCAGTGGCAATCGGAGTCTTCTTCTTCTTCGCATTATGACCCAACTATTATTATGGATATCTGCCAGGCCAGCCGTGGCCATAGACCAACTTAGGCCAAAAGCCTAAGCTTGGGGGAGTACGTATTTCCCACCGACATTACATTTATGTTCACACACTCATTGCTAGATGTCGGTGCTCATACTTTTTCATTGTATCATCCATGCTAGTTTATTTTCCTTTTTATGCTTTCTTCTTGTGTGTTTAATAAACCTTAAGAAAAACCAAAAAAATTAGTTGTAGCTTTTAATTAGTTTACTTTCCATGCTTGTAGTAGTAATTAAAAAGAAAACCCAAAAAGATTTCCTGTTCTTCTTTTGCTTGTTGGGAGCTTTCCCGTGTAAATAGTTTTATTTCTTTTCTTTTCTTTGGGGGTCGATAGGAGAAGACCATAATTAAATTGTTGAAGTGGCTCTTATATGCATTATTGTTGATCTGACAAAAGAGCCCATATTGCCTTTTCTTCTCCTGTTTATTGAATGCTTGCAGATTCTAGCTTAGTCCAATGCACGTGCACTGTTATTATTATTCACATTGTTTGGTCATGCAAGTGAAAGGCAATTATGATGATATATGATGGACTGACTGAGATGAGAAAAGCTGGTATGAACTCGGCCTCTTTTTTTGTAAATATGATTAGTTCATCGTTCTTGATTCAGCCGATTATGGATAAACATGTTTTGCAATGACAACTAGAGATCATAGTGCTTATGCCATGCTTGATTAGCTATGAGTTATAATGGTTTACCTTGCATTCCAACATGCTATTAAAATGGTTATGATGTGGTTTGATAGGGTGGTATCCTCCTTTGAATGATTTAAGTGACTCGACTTGGCACATGTTTACGCATGTAGTTGAAACAAAATCAACATAGCCTTCACGATATTTATGTTCATGTTGGATTATATCCTACTCATGCTTGCATTCGATGTTGATTAATTTTAATGAATGTTAATGATTGTTGTCGCTCTCTAGCTGGTCGCTTCCCAGTCTTTTGCTAGCCTTCACCTGTACTAAGCGGGAATACTGCTTGTGCATCCAACTCCATAAACCCCAAAGTTATTCCAAATGAGTCCACTATACCTACCTATATACGATATCTACCTGCCGTTCCAAGTAAATTTGTATGTGCCAAACTCTAAACCTTCAAATAAATATCCTGTTTTGTATGCTCGAATAGCTCATGTGTCAACTAGGGATGTCCGTATCTTCCATGTTAGGCAGGTTATTCTCAAGAGGAGTGGACTCCGCTCCTCCTTCACGAGATAAATGGCTGGTCACCGGGATGCCCAGTCCCATGCTTTATGCAATCTAAATCAAAATAATTGCAAACAAAACTCCCCCTGGGACTCTTGTTAGTTGGAGGCACTCGTTGTTTCAAGCAAGCCATGGATTGATGCCTATTGGTGGAAGGGGGAGTATAAAATTTACCATTCAGTTTGGGAACCGCCTATAATGTGTGTAGCATGGAAGATATTGCCATCTCTTGGTTGTTATGTTGACAATGAAAGTATACCACTCAAAATATTATTCACCTCTGTTTCAAAACCGAGATCTGGCACCTCTACAAATCCCTGCTTCCCTCTGCGAAGGGCCTATCTATTTACATTCATGTTGAGTCATCATCCTCTTATTAAAAAGCACCAGTTGGAGAGCACCGCTGTCATTTGCATTCATTATTGTTAGTTTACATTGAGTATGACTTGACTAGATCTCGTTTACCATGGATTACAATGTCTAGTTTAAAGGTGCTCTGCATTTATGTTTTGTGGTCTCGAAAAGGTCTAGTGAGATACCATATTGTTATATCATATTATGATTGTTTTGAGAAAGTGTTGTCATCCGAGATTTATTATTATGACTTGCTAGTTGATTATGCCATTGATATGATTAAACTTAAGACCTAAGCGTTATTGTGAATGTGGTTAGTTATAATATTTGCTGAATACTTGAATGCTGGCTTTACATATTTACAATAACAAGAGAAAACAGAGTTTGTTTGGTTTTTTTAT
>NC_053025.1:512282455-512293892 GCF_003073215.2 Triticum urartu | reverse complement strand
TAGTTAACGGTTCCAAATTGTACTGAATGTTGCTGCCTGTGACTAGAAATCCATATTTTCCCCTCCTTTTTCATCTCAATAGAAAGAAACGGAAGTTTTATTGTGTTTGTTAGCAATGTATATGTTTTAAGATAGAATCTATCGAGGAGAATAATTGAAACTGGATTAAATAAAAAGCAGGAATACATTTCTTAAAAAAGATTGCAAAAAAGCAAGTAGTATTATATTCAAAATAAACGAAGGGGCTTTTCATAAGAAAATGTGGATGAATACTTCTGTTTTCTAGATTTTTTATAGGATCTTTTGGTGGACTTAACTGCATAATTATGTAAGGTAGGAAAGTGTAACATCAAATCAGGTATTTACAACTAATTGTTTAGTGCAGTGTAGGGAAGACTTACATGACAGAAACAAAGAATGAGCAACAGATGTCATGAAAATGGTATGAGCTTTCTTCCAATTGCCGCATTGAATATAATTCCCCAGTGCACCTTGTCGATCTCCATAGTATTCGTGATAAAGAGCCTGCATATAGGTATTGTCAGCAGGAGGTTATAATATTATTACTAAACAGATAATTAGCAGGAAGTTATAATATTATTACTAACCAGAGCCTCATGTATCCATTCTGCTGGTATACCAAGTTCTGCAATATATTGCCTCTGAGCCCCATCTTTGCTCCATATCTCACAATACTGCGACAAAATTTCCCTGATTAATTTTTCGTGGATGTAAGGGGCATCATCCAGATGTGGCATATGCAGAATGACGTAGATAGCCCAATGGCACTTCCCAAGACATAGTAACTGATGGACAAAACTCAAATCCAGTACATGAAGATCATTTGTACTGAAAGCACCAATAGCTTCGAGAATAGATCGTTGATGCCAGATCATATGGTAGTCCATGGGATCATATGATGACGAGAATGCACTGAACATAGTCTTTAGAAGCCCAAACTTCTCATCTTGGTTTGCATGAAGAAGCATTAAATAAAAAGATATGTCAAATCGGTCACCTGGGGACCACTGAAGTGCGTCCTCAAGAGGTCCTTCATCGATATATACAGGAACAGGATTTGGAACTTTGCCCTCGCCAAGTAGTTGGTGATAACACCGAATGATAATATCAAGTGATGTATCTGGTGACAACTGATACCACATGATTAAACCAAGGTACCTTTTCCAGTCGATTGGTGAATCAAGTAAAGCGCTTTGTATGTTACCAGCAAGCAACTCGTATATCTTTAACCTGTCTTCCTCAATATAATCGAAGTCCAGACCATTTATTTTCCACAGATCCAGCTGCTGAGCAACATCCGAGCGATTTAACATCGATCCACCTGCCTGGCTTAGCAGGACTGCCAAGCGGACATCTCCCTTTGAAGCAGCAATTTCTGTGGCTGTGTCCAATTGTCGACCAGTCAAATGCAGAACAATATGCTCCAAGTATCTGGCATCACTTAAAGAACCCACCTCTCCTTGTACCCGATGACAAACACTGTCCTGTAACCAATTGCTAAAGTCTGCTCTCCTAACCAAAGGAAGTGCATCAGGGTCAATGTTCACAGAACCTTCTTTCTTATCCAAAATCATGCCCTCCTGATCCTCATCACCACAAAATTCCAACTGGTTGCCAGCTTCTCTCTCAGAGAACAGGACCCTAATTAGCTCCCAAACCGTAACTTGATGCATTAACAGCACACGTGAAGACATGGATAAATCACTGATTTCAAGCTGCCTTTCGATGATATCAATGTATGATCTGCAAATATCTGGCAAAACCAAACGACTTGCCACAACTTTCTGAAGCTTTAATTTAAACGAGTCAGACTCAGTTTCCAGAATTTCGCGGTCAAGCCTCTTATGGAGGTCCATTGGATCCGAGAAACATAGTTCTGCCAGCTCCTCTTTAACTTTGTTCTGCTCATCACGCACAACTTTATCACCTGCAACTTTCTCTATGTGAATAACAGAAGAAAGGCCAGTTCCAGGAGTATTAACAGGACTACCAGAATGGAGAAGGATGCCATTTGGTCCCCAACCAACTCGAAATGATCTACCCATAAATAAAGCAGCATCCACTACGCAGTTAGAATATACTTTTCCAGCAACAGGAGTTGCTTGCTCAGCTGGTAGTTTGAAGCCTTCTACCTTGGCCATTCTGACCGGAAATCCCTTGTTTTTTCCAGACATGAGAATACCATGAGAAGATGGACCAACCTCTGTAGAATTTACATTGTATTCCAGCAGTGCATGTGGTTCTTTCCTTGCGAGCACACCAGACCTCCTTCCAAATTTCTGAGAAGAACCATGCAAAGGAGAGAGAGACCTCATCCTCTGACCTTTACCACTTGTGTTGGGTGAATCCACACTCATCCTTTCTCTGCTGAGGTGTCTGCGATCAGATGGAAAGCCATCCTCCATGTCTTCGTCTTCGTCATCATTGGGAAACAATGCCATCCGCATTTCCTGCATCTTTGCAGGGTCAAGCCCAAGATGAGCAGGCAACGAATGCGAAAGCTCCAGTTCATGCCCATTTGAAGGTGGGTCTCTTGCTTCAGCAATCGGTGGCCGTACAACCGGCTCATCCATGGCAACATCATCCTCCTCCTCGTCCACAAGCCCAAACCTACTGAAGTGATCGACCTCGAACTTCCAGTTACCACTCACAGGATTGAATGAGAGAAACCTAGCACCTTGCTTCTTCGCGCGGCACCGTAGCAACTCAACTAGGAGGCCGGGTTTCGGAAGTGTACCCAAATCCAGCTTCAGGGTCACCTCTGCAGCTTTATTGAGGCCGTGCCCTACGGCCGGCTTGCCAGCCTCGTCCCGGTAAACCACCACAGAATGGCGGCCAAACTTGATGATTTCGTTCAGGTCCAGCCCCCTCACATCGGTGCTGCCAGAGAACTTCACCTGCCCATACCTCGCCCTGCCGACGACGAAATCTGGAACCCTGCTGCAGTAGCCCGGGTCAGCCGCCTCCCTCTCGACCAGCTCCTCGACCGACGGCCGAGTGAAGTAGTCGGAGAAGCGCAGGACGGGGAACATGGCGTCGACAGCCATCAGCCGAAGACGAATGGAGCGGCAACCGGTCTATTCGCTGGCAGCCTGCCGCGGTGCCACCCCCGCCCGGCGCCTCCGACTGGCCGCCGATTCAGTCGCGCTTTGCCCTATTGCTGGGCTCGCCGCCGGCGCGCAACCCTGGGGAGGGGGGGCGCAGAGGCGTGGCCACCGCGCCGCGAGGGAGGCGACGGATTCGCCGCGTGGGGGACGATGGACGGGTGGGGGGGAGTGGAGTGGCCTGAACGGCGTGCGCCCGACGAGCGTGGGGAGCGGCGGCGGCGCGGCTTGCGAAGTGCGATCTGCGAGTTAGGGCGCATCCATCCGTCAGACCCGTGGGCCGTACCGAATCACACTGGTCGATTGGGCTATTGCGGTCCAGAACCAGGTCTGATTGGGCTTAAAAAAAGTTAGGATTCCATCCGCATTTCTGGGCCCATTTAATTCTCAAAAAAAAGTGTAATCTTATCAGTCTCAAAAATTTCTCAAAAAAAAACCATTGTCTCAAAAAAAAGTGTAATCTTATAGCCTAAAAAAAGTGTAGTTTTCTTCTTCTACTAAAAGAACTTTAATTTCCATTTTTAAAAAACTTTATTTTCATCTATGATTAAGAAAATCCTTTGTCCTAAACAACACATGAAACCAATATGTCTATTTATGAAGATTTGTACGTTTTTTGTCATAGTTTTCAAAATTTTCGTTTGAGCACCGCCCTATGAAAGCTAATGTGAGCCCCTTGGTTTCCCTAGTGTCTGTGTTTAGCGGGTGCTGTAACCATTTTCAAAAATAAATATAATATGTTAGTTTAGCTAAAAAATAACACATAGAACACTTTTAAGCCATAAAGATATGATCCTTTTAATGATCTATCCAAATCCTACAGTCGCTCATATATGCGTCAACTATGGCTTCGATGCTATGGGGCTAGGGGAGGGGATCCTCATCTCTTGTTTGTGTGTGTGGGGGGGGAGGGGGGTCTTTTCGTTATTTGTGTTTTGGTAACATCATTTGAACAATGATGGTGGTGTCGTATCGAATAGAAGTTCTCACACTCTAATCTCATCATGGTGTCGATTGGCTTGGTGTTGCCAAGGAGCCGACGTGGCTCCATGGATATCAGCGGCGGCCTTCATTAACGACCCCTCCTGTCGAGTAAGGTCACCCCCCTGGTGTGGCTATGCTAGAGTGGTTATGTGCCTAGATAGGGCGATGCCCTCACCGAAGTGCTTGGCATGATTGATAATCTCCATCATTCATGGTGGTCTACTATTGTAGTGATTGAATGAGGTTTTGGTCCTCTACAGGTCTGCCATTGGAGAAGATATTGTGGTGCAACGGTATGCTATGGCTTTGGTGAGAATTTTAAGTTCGAGAGTTTTGGTTGCAATTTCCCCTTTATTTAAGGTTGTTTCTACATCTGTTGGTCTAGTTGCCCCATTTTCTAGATGTATAAGCTAGATTCGGTTACCGAATCAACATGTGGTTGGATCGTTATGAGGACAATGGTATCCCCTGATCCCCTGCCCATCTGAGGCTTGCACTTTCCTGAATTTATTTCAAGCCTTCCGCCGATGTGCCTTCAGTGGAAGGAGATTGTGGCGACTTCATCCATCTCAAGATGATGTGTTGGCTCGATCTCTCGGAGATGCTCATAGGGATAGGGTGTGTGTGCATGCGTTCATGGGGTGAGTGTATGTGAGTGACTCCGATTGTACTGTGTTAAAAAAAAGGCTAGATTCGATTATTATTTTAACAAAAAGACCCTGTTAACGATCCTTGTTACAATCTAGTATTTCTGTTTGGATCAGTGTATTGTTTTCCTATTCTGAAAAGGAGGGTAGATTTTCCTTGCCCATTGTCGGGTGGTAGGTGCGACATATGCCAACGGGTGGCTTATCACTGTGGGAGCCAGTAAGACGTCGCCGGTGCCTGGAAACGGGATGAGGCGAAGACATGCGCGCCGGCGAATCTTACCCAGCTTCGGGGCTCTCCGTGGAGATAACACCCCTACTGCTGCTCTGCGGGGTCTCTGCATGGTCACTAGATGAACAAGTAGCTACACGATGCTCCTTGAGCTGTTTGGCGAGAGGAGGAAGAAGGGCACGGCTTGCTCTCTTCTCCTCCCTATGTGGTGTCTGAGACTAGCAGGGATTGATCTCTCTTTGCATGGATGCCCCGGGGGGTTTATATAGGCCTACCCCCGGGAGTACAATGGTAATCCGGCTGGGCGCGGGGCCCAGCCGTCTGTGTCTACGCTCTCCGGCTTCTGCGCCGGCTAGTGGGTCCCGCCGGCTGCCGGCTCCTTGGTCGACAGGCAGGCCCCACTGTCAGGGCCTTGTCGGCGGCTGGTTACTGTTGCTCAATCTTGGTGGCGAGGGCTTCGCCGAAGTGGGCGTGGCTACAGTGCCGCCGCCCGGTGGGCGATCACTGTAGCCCCACCGCGTCTTGTCTCCTCAATGGGGCGTCTTCTTCGAGGGAGATGGCAAGCCGGCTGTGGGGAGCCGGCTCTATCTTGGGCCGACTGGGGGAGGTCTGGCCGCCTTCGGGTGTCTCTCTGCCCGAAGGGGCCCACCGCCCGTGGGCCGTACTGGTAGCCCGTCGTGGATGACATCAGGGTCAACGTGGCAACAGTGCTGCGCCGGACGGGTCATGGCCACCCGTACGACGCACTGTGCCAGGCGTGCTCCGGGATTCGGGGGTGGCAGGCTTCACTGTAACCACGCCCCGTCACATCGCCGTTATGTGGATGCAGACTTCGAGGGTACGATCTTGACCGCTTTATGGAAGCCGGCTTCTTGGAGTCGGCCTTCTCGCGGCCGGCTTCTCGAAGCCGGCCCTCCCGCGGCTTCTCTTCATAAGGGCTGAAGTCGGGCCACCTTCCGATAGCCGGCCTGAAGACAGCTGGCAAGGGGAAGGCGGCCCTGTGTCTTGGATTTTTGAGGGCTGAATTGGCTCGTAATTTTTTCAGAAGGGCCAGGGGGAGCCGGCTAGGCTATCCATAGTTATTTACTCCGACACCCATTGGATTTCGGATATCCCTACAGAAAAACAGCAGATAAGCCAGACAGCACATTGCGCATTTCTGATGCTTTCCTCCATTTATTCATCCCTGGGTAGGGGTTGCGTTTCACCATCACAAACATAGTCACCCGGGCACGCAGCATACATATACATGCCTTGTGTGCAAACACGCAGTGACGCAGCCCAGCGATGGGCACGTACCATGCTACCAGCACCAGGGCATCCCCATGCACTCCGCGCAGCCGCCCGGTGACGGTTCAGGGGCAGGCACAAGAACGTTCAGGGTCCTCAGAACCCTGACATCGCATAGTCCATGGCGTCCACCAAGAAATCTGCAGTAACCAGAGCTCGGTTAGTCGGTCTCTACGAGCAATGCAGAAATGTAACGGGGATCTTGTGGAGATAGCTGAGCTACTGACCTGCATCGTCCTTGGAGAAGCACATAGGTGGTTTTATCCTGAAGACGTTGCCGTGGAGACCGCCTTTGCCGACTAGAACACCAAGATCTGGTAGAACAAGAGAACTATTTTAGGGGGTTGTAGAAGAAAACATTTTGAGATCATGGAGGTAAGGAATGTGGGCTAATTATTACCCTTGAGTTTCTCAAACAGAACAGCGGTCTCAGCCTTGGCCGGTGTCTTCTCCGTCCTGTCAGTGACGAGCTCCACCCCAAGCATCAGCCCCCTTCCTCTGACATCTCCAATGACTGAGTAGAAGCAAGGCGAAGGGATGGATAATCATCGATCGGTTAGATTAACTCGAATCCAAAATCAAACAGTTGACCGAAATGGTTACTTCAAATGGACCAAAAGATGGGACATTTTACTTTCATGCTTCTGCTGAAGAGATTTCAGACGTTCCACCAAGTGAGCGCCGACATCTGCGCAATGCGCCTGCCGTTTCTCCTTGTCGAGAACCTTGAGCACAGCCAATCCACCAGCAGAACAGACAGGGTTCCCACCAAATGTGTTGAACTGGATCTTCTGAGCCATCACGCTAGCAATCTCAGGAGTTGTTACAACTGCACCGAGTGGTAGACCGTTGCCGATTCCCTAGAAATAAAGAAAAAAATCATTAATATTGATTGATACTGTCAACATAATGAAACCTTCGAGGCAGAGTTTTTCCTGTTACCACGAACCTTTGCCATCGTTACAATGTCAGGGATGACATCCTGCGTCTGGAATCCCCAGTAGTTACTTCCAGTACGGCCAAAACCACTTTGGACTTCATCAGCTATACAGACACCACCCGCCTTCCGGACAGTATCATAGACCGACTTCAGGTATCCAGGAGCTAGTTCAATAGTACCTCCTACACCCTGCAATCATGTTCATTAATGAGAAAACTGATATACGAGTTCGGTCATCTGGATTCCCCCGTACAAGAAAAAAAACATCTGAATAAAAGCTGGATAAAACTATATTATCAGTTTTTTACAGTATAATGTACAACTTTAAATTCGTCATACTTGGAAAGTTTCTGCGATAAAACCTCCAACCCTTCCTGAACTGCCAAAATTTATGTGTTCTTCGACTTCCCTGGCATAAGCTGCAGCATCAGACCCAAAAGCTCCACGGTAAGGATCCGGATTCATGACATGATGAATCTCACCCTGCGAATGAGAAATAAATGGCCCATAAGTAAGAAACAATTTAAACAACTACAGATGGTCATATTGAAAAAATGTGCAAGAATGCACTATAGGTTCCCTCCCCTCATTTTTCACACTACATGGGCGGATTAACTAACTGAGATGAAACTCATAATGCACCCCTGACAAAAAAATAGATATCGAAATACTTTTGAGCTTCAGTGTTAATTTTAGCATTGCTAAAATGTAAATTCTAACAATATATAGGTCAATCTTTTCAAGTACATCGATTGAACTGGAAAAAAGACTTGCACTGCAAATCTGTGTCATTTTGTATCTCTTAACAATCAGACACACACCTGAGGAATCGGGTACTTCCACGTCTGCAAACCCGTGAGACCTATTGTTCCAGCACTCCCACCGTGGTATCCATTTCTCAATGCAATCATACCGAGATTCCCGCTGTACAGCCGAGCCATCAACATTGCTAGTTCATTCGCTTCGGTCCCAGAATTGACGAAGTACACAACCTGCATACCATCCCAAAATATGAGACACTCACACTCCCTTCTCGTTGTCGAGTCCATCCATGTCGTAACTTCTAGTAGCACTGGGCCACTGAAGGAAGGAAGTATTTCTTTACCTTGAGATTGCCTGGCATCTTGGAGGCAAGCGCCTCGGCAAACTCGACGATGGCATGATGCAAGTATATGGTGGTGGTGTGCTGAAGCAACTTGGTCTGCTCCTGCACGGCCTTGACAATATCAGGGTGGCAATGGCCACATGACACCGTGACGATGCCTCCGAAGCAATCGAGGTATCTCTTGCCTTGTTCGTCGTACAGGTACTGCATCTTCCCTTCGACCATGTTGAGCTGCGAATACAGATCACAATGGAATCAAGATGGTACTTTAATTTTATACTGCCATAAATATCTTCAGACATCTTGTACACTAGTATTTCACACATAGTACTATTGACTTCGATCGGGGCCTTTGGAAATTTGGCACCGATACTTATTTGGCGTTTTAGTAGGTATCACTTGATATCGATGCCTTCAAAAAATAAAATGTGTCACCTGATGTTTCACTGACATGTGGGTCCCGGGAGGGGCAGCGTGTGAGCGAGACAGTGATAGGAGTGGCAAAATATCGAACCCAATCTTACATGATGATTGATGCAGTTCATACATCATCTCCTACATCAAAATTTATTTACCCTCCTACTAATTAAGAGGATTGGTTTCGAGCACGCGAAGGCACAAATCTCGTCTTTTTCTATGCAATCGCCGCGACGAAGCAACAGAAGAATATGCATACGAGTTATGAAAGTACCGGCTTCTGGTAGTAGTAGAAGAGGGAGGGGCCAAGGAACTTCTTCCGCTTCTCGAGGATCTCGGCGCCGCCCATCCCGGCGTACGGGCTCGGCCGGTGGTCGAACGGCGGCATCTCCGGCAGAGGCCGCGGTAGGGCCTGCTCCGGCGCCGCCTCCGAGGACACCAGCCTCCGCAGCGCCTCCGCCGGCGACGGACACCGCCCGCGGCCGGCGGCCGCGCGGCGAAGCAGCGAGGAGGCCATGGCCTGAGCTGTGGTACTCTACAACCGAAGAGCGAGGGAGACGGAGCTGGATTAGCTCAGGGGTGGTTAGATGGATGAGAAGGAGACTGGAGTGTGGGATTGGCACGGGTCTGGTGGTGGTGGAGTGGAGTGGTGCCAATGCCAATGGCGGCTGGCTCTCCCGTAGCTGGCCGTGACGTGGAAAAGGTCCAGATTCCGATAGCGATGCGTGACTGAGAAACTCTCGGTGCGGGATCTGGCTCTCTGACGGGGCCACGTGTCACTGACGTGCGGCCACGGGAGGAGGAATCGTCGTCGGGGTTCGTGAGCGGGTAGATATGTTCATGCCTGCGTGGTGACAACCATATGTGTTCATTAAACAACGCTCCGCGCGTAGCACGCCTGCGGTGGAGTTCCCGGCCGGTCCTCCGTCGCTATCTCCTGTCGACCCGGCGGGGCCTATCCCTCTGCCCGGAATTGGCCAAGAGATGTGTTGAGATATGTAAGAGCATATTACGCCTCAAATCGGTGTGCTTCTCGTCTCAAATGTCCGGACGGACAGCCCGCTCACTGACCGATTTAAAAAAGACGTGGCTCACGGGCGCACGGGCGCCCGATCGCAGCCCCGAGCGCTCTCCCAGAAAAGGAAGGAACCGCCCACGCGCGTGACCAGACGGCGAAAAACGGAAAGCAGCTCCACGCGCGCGAAACCGACCAAACCAAGCCCGCGTGAATCACGGATGGATCACGCACGCGCCCCGATCACACCTGGTCCCCCTCGGCCCCCGCTTCCCCGCACCCGTCGTCCCCAGGCTTCGGTCCCCACCCCCTCCATGCACCCCCGCGCCATGCTCCCCTTGCGGACGCCTCACGCAACCCCCTCCTCCCTTTTCCTTGAAGGACAAGCCCACGCACGGGTCCCCTTCTTCCTCCTTGCTCCTGCCTTTCCTCCTCTAAACAAGATCTGCCCCATCTATGGCGTCTTGAAGAACAAAATCGACACACGGGTCCCCTTCCTCCTCCTTGCTCCAAAAATCAGATCTGGAGAGAAAAAAACCAGACCTACCCCCCCCCCCCCAAGGTAAGCACCACTTCCACCGGACTCCTCTCTCTTCCCTGCTTGAACATCAACTAGTCCAGTTTTTACTTCGTTCTTTTGATATGGTGAAAAAGCAACTTGTAGACCGCTTTGAGCCAACTCTATGTATGGCATGCATCTTGAGCAACTATTGTGATACAAAAAAGCAACACCAGTACAAAAATAGGGCAACTCTAGTGGGAAAGAAAATGCAGGACCATTGCATAGTTTTGCAGGTGCATTGCAACACCAAAACATAATTTCTCTATATTGTATGCATTGAAATCTGCTTGGCTTTCTTTCCTATCCTAGTATAAGGTGCTTGGGGTTCATGAGCAACCCTGATCAGGAAAGTAACCTGACAACTCGAACAGTTAACTGAAGCAACTATGTTCATTTTTGAAGCAACTCTGGGAAAAAAAGAGCTGTGCAACCGTATCTGTTCAGAAATTCTAGAGTTGTCTCTACCAGATGTGAGAACATGGCAACTCTAGTACTAAAACACATGCAACTTCCCTGTGCATTAAAGCATGAACTATCAGGAAACATAAAAAGTCAAGTTATAAAAAGAGGTAGAAAGTATTAACTTGCATGTGTTAACACACAACTTTTGCCATATCAGTATGGTTCTCGCTAAAAAGAAGACACAAACGACAAACGCACAAAACAAAGGACGCGTCATAAACAGGTTCAAACAATCCCACACTAAGATACTTTGCTACATTCCATATGGTCTCACTAAAAAAATAAAAAAGACATAAACTACACCAAATGATAGGCCTCCTGCTCCTGGTAAGCTCTCCGTCAGATATGCACATTGTTTCTCATCATCAAAAGTTGTAATCTGCTGCTGAAAAAAAGGCACAAATGAATCAGCGCATGTCATGTAGAAACAAATCTTTGCTGCTGTATATGTGTGTCATACTGGTAGAAACATAACACATGTAAGAAACAAGAAGAAATAGGAAACTTTTGAGAAAAAAGAAGATATGAATTGCCTCTGTTTAACTTTATAGTTGCGCAAACAAGTGTTTATAGTTGCTGCTTTATATTCTACAACTAGTTTGTTCAAAAAAGGTCATGCATGCTTTTGTGGTGGGCTAACACATAATTTGTTGCAGGT
>NC_053025.1:512260080-512281455 GCF_003073215.2 Triticum urartu | reverse complement strand
CAGAAAGAACGAAGAAGACGATTCGAAAAACATCAAAACCAAGCAAATAACTCTTGCTACATAAAACAATTTCTAACAGTACCAAAATTATGTGAATTTGGCCTTATCAGAAAGTTTAGGTCAAGGGCTTCGATTTGCAAAAAGAATCAACTCAAACGGAGCTATGAAACTCAAGTTATGATCAAACAAAGTTCAAATTCAAATCTGATCTAATTCAAATTTTAAAGTTTCAAAAACATGTTTGAGTTGGATTACTGGATAGAGGAGATCATAACGAAGAAGTGAGCGTTGGTTTCGTCTAATTCCGACTAACGAGAAAAAAGTTATAGTCGTTTGAAAACCAGGGGCTGATCTGCAAAGAAAATATTCACGGATGGGTCCCTGGCCGAAATTAAAAAGAAAAAGAAAAATCTATCGAGTGAACGCTCGCTACAGAACCTAAACCGACGAAAACCATTCGCTAAGGAGATCTAAACAGTGAACGTTCGCAAAATAACTGGATATAAAAACGGGTTTTATGGAAAACCAGAGAAAACCAGAAAACCGATCTAGGGTTTGGTTATACCGGTCCACGGAAAAGATCGGCGGGTCGGGGGAGCGGTTCGGGCGAACCGGGGCGGCGGAGGTCCGGCGAGTCGCGTCTCCGGTGGCGGCGGGCGAAGTGGCTCCGGCGACGGCGGGGCGCGTCGGCGGCGGCGGAGTAGCTGGGGTGGGCGGCGCGGCGCGGCGGTGAAGTGGGTGGTGGCTGCGGTGGTCGGGGAGGTGCGGACGACGGTGAGGAAGCTCGGCGGCAACGTCAGAAGGCAAGGCGGCGGTGCGGCGCGGTTCCGGCGAGATGCGGGGAAGGACGGAGAGGCGGGCCCGGTATTTAAGGGAGGAGGGGCAAGGCGGCGTGGAAGGGGCAACTGAGAGGCGGCGGAGGGAGTCCCGCACGGACATGGGCGGCGTCGGCGGGTTCCGTGCTGGTGGCGGACTCCGCCGGAGTCGGGGACGGGCGCCGGAGCGCTGGGCCGCGGCCTGGCTCGGGTGCGGGGCCGGCCCAGTCGGCGAGGGGAATTTAAAAAAAAACATTTTCCAGACAATTGAAATAATAAAACAAATTAAATGAAAATATTATATAGGCATATAATATATCAAAATTTTCACAAAAATATTTCCTACAATGTGAACATTTTTGTAGCACCAAATAAAATACACACAATTTCTAATAACTCAAACAGTGCTCCTGCTCTAATAAAATCCAATAAAAACCATTTTAAAATACCAAAATTAATTCAAATTTATTTCTCTCCAATTTTCTGATGTAGGGAATCATGTTACCCTATTTTCCATAAATTTTATTTTTGGAGAAAAATAATTTGAATAAAACTCAAATAACTCCAAATTGAAAATAAATTCAAAATAACTTTGAATTTAATTCTTTGAAACTCCCAACTCATATTTCATAAGTTTTGAAGAAGTCATTTTATCTTCGCTCGTGAAAATCGTTGAGTTGCATAAAGTTTCAGAATTGGAAATATTTTCCAATGAAATTCAAATATTTTCAACACCCCTTGTCATTTAAATAAATGGAAGAAGTCATGTCATCTTCTCTCCAGGGTTTTGTGATGAAAAGAATTTGAATTCACGGAGATCATAAAAGCAAGATGAAAGTTTGGGAAAGTCCTTTTATTCCTTCTCATTTAACTTTCAAAAAGTTCGAATTTCACTCAATCAATCACGCAACAATCAAACAATCAATCGATCTATCTATTTATTATAACATTCCAAAATTTAGAATTTTGGGATGTTACAAACCTACCACCCTTAAAATGAATCGACCTCGAGATTCGGAGAGGCTAGAAAGAAATAGGTTAGGGTTTGGGGGTCTTCTCAGAATCCATAGATCATCACAGGGGTCTGGGGTACTACCACCCTTAGAAGCATGGTTACTGTTCCATCAAAACTCATATACTCCATCCTTATTCTTGACAGTGTCGGTCTTCTCAGATCCTCGAGAAAATTCCTTCTCTGAGCTCTTCCGGTAGTAGCATAACCTTTTCCTCAATTCTTTTGCCCTTACATTTTGGTAAGGTTATTCCGAGACTGGGTCTTCTTACCTTACGGGTCTGGCGCCAGTACTAAATAACTAATCGATATCTCATGGTGGTCAACAAATTTATGGTTTCTTCTACAGGAAATGGGTCTGGGTTGATCCTCACCGTATAACCTACGGTTGGCAAAAGCTGCCTTGTACAAGGGAAAATTGCTATACCATTCTAAGGTTTAAACAGGGTTGTGATCGTCGTCTCTCTACTATAGGTAAGTCACTCAGATTTACCATCCCATATAGCAAGGCGAATAATAAGAGTAAGTCGGTATGGTGATCAATCCATCCCGCACCCAAATCATTACCCTGTATATGCTTTAGTGAATCTCGCATTCTAACACTCGGTCATCCTCACAAGCATTGCAGAATTTCTCTTGTCGATGAAGCAAGTTCAGAATAATCCATTGATTCCGCAAGCCAAACAAACATCTATCATTCCTTCACAATCTCTCAGGTTTTGCGTTACTCCTATAAAATCGTCTGCCGATAAACGTCGTATCTTCCTCTAGGGTTTTTCCTTCAGCAAGAATGTGCTTGCTTCTTGGCAGGTCCTGGGGCATGTGGGTTATGGCCCATCTCATCACTTGTAGTCCTTGAACTTCTCATCGGGCAACTGATCATCCAACTTCCAACTTCCTAGTATTCTTAAATCCATCCAATTGTACTGTCTTCCTTCCTTCTATTGGCACCAAACTAGGACATGATTACTCAGACTCATCCTGGAATTTCCCTTGATCCATATTTCCTACATCATACCTCCTTTATATCCAATAGTAATTCTTCTCTTCATCCTCGTGGGATATCCCTCATACCGAGATAAAAACTTATACTTATGAAGTCCATATTCCACTTCGTGGAACATCATTATCCTTTCCAGGGTCAAGCGTCCTTACAAGGGAATATTGGCCATCTCTGCATAGCACTTCTTCAACTAGGAAACGTGAAACACATCATGAACTCCTGACAGTCCTTCAGGTGACTCCAACTTGTTGGCTACTTCTCCCATACACTCCAAAACTCGGTATGGTCCTAAAAATCTCGGGGCTAGCTGTCCCTTAACTCCAAATCGTTTAATGCCTCGCAGAGGGGACACACGAAGACATGCTCTATCTTCAATTTCATAGACTACCTCCTTGCGTTTTTGAGTCTGCATAACTCTTCTGCCCGGACTGAGCTACCTTTAGTCTATCTCGAATAAACTTAACTTTCTCTTCTGACTCCTTGATCACATTTGGTACAAACAACTGACGGTCTCCAACTTTATCCTACATACTCTTGGGGTATCACACATATCGAGACAAAACTCGTATTCATTTTGTCCGAAATCCACTCAGTGGAGTATCCTTATCTTTTCCAGGGGTCAACGGTTCTTACAGGGTACTACCACCCTTAAAATGCACAAATATTCCATATACCATATTTCTCACATCCTCAGAATGGCCAAAATTCTTCTTCATAGAGTAACAACTCATAAGATCCATATCAGTACCAACGATGCTAACTTTATTCATTCTCAAGTGATTACAATCTCTCGCTTTTCCATTACATGTCTCAACTCAACACCTCAATATAAAAGAAAATGTTCTCACTTCTACTACTCCATTCTTTTGTTGCAAACTCAACTATCTAGCACAAGTTTCCTTCTCCTTGGGGCATTCTCTGGCAAAGTTCCCTGCTCCATTACAACTAAAATATATTACTTCTAACAAGTATCGAGATTTCCTTTTTGGGCAACTGTTGAGGTAGTGCCCTAACTCCTTGCACCTGTAACATGTGATATGACTCAGGTCCTTCCTGGAATCCACTCTGCTTCTCTTTCTGGACTTTTCCATTCCAATTAGGGCTTCTATTTCCTGTGGGTCATACTCTACTTCGGGAATTCTACTAGATCCCCATTCAAACAATTTTGGGAGATGTGTCCTTCTTCTCCACATGAATAGCAAGACTTAGTGCAGGGTTTACTCGGGTCTTCTTTAGGTGTGTCCTCCATCTCTTCCTTCTTCATAGCTTCTTATAAAATTTCCATGAGGGCTCCTTTCATTACTTCTTTCTTCTGCTGGATGGTTCGTTGTACCATGGGGTAAATGTGACACTGAGCAGGATAGTGGGTAGTCCCTTCACACAAGAAACAAGTAATCTGCCTAATTGGGCATTCTTCAACTGGGTGACTTCCTTCACAATTAGGGCATTCATCCTTGTGTTCTTTATGGGTGTGTCCTATTTCTCCACAAATCTTGCATGCACAAGGTTTCTTCATATCCTTTCCATAAGGTTTAAACTTCTGGGACACAAGCCAAGACTTTGGCAGAGTCAACTTAAATTCTTTCCAAGTGGTTACTCCTTGCCATCCATTGATGGTTTGGTAAATTCTCCACCAAGTAGCAGCACCTCTTTCAAAGCACCGAAGAGCATGCTGGGTCATATCGTTTTCGACTATAGGGTTATTCTCCATGTGATCCTCCATGTTCTGAATCCATCGGTCTGTCTCCAACTGACTCATCGGTCCAGAAAATACAAGCTCATCTTCATTCATCCTCTATTGGGTCCATGGGTTTGGGGTGAGATAAGAGAGATAGAGAGGAATACACACAATGCAAACAACAGTTTTGAAAAGACAGATTTTATTTGTGGCTGTCGGGAAAAACATCAAACAAATGACAGCTCACAAACGTCGCATCTAACGTAGGTATATAACAGGGTTTGGTCCTCTAAAGGTCAATAAATCTTCAACGTCTCCAAACTCTTAAAGCCTTGTTCATGCCTCCAATGGCTTCTTCTGATCATGCTTGTCTTTCTCAAGTTCTTTTGCCAGATCAACTCTGTCGATGCGAAGTCTCTCATGACGTCCTTTAATATTTATGGAGTTGCATTCCGAACTTCTGGGTTTCAACATCCTTGGCATGAACCACGGTCCTACTGTCCTTCAGTTCCTGACGGATCTCCTGTATCTCAAAGTTTTGCTCCTCCAGCTTGGCTACTTTCATCTTCTGGATCCTGAGTTCTCCACGAAATGCTCCTTGTCAAATATAGCTTCCTAAAGGTCCATCTTAACTTCTTGATGTACTACTCCAGATCCTGGTGATACACCGGCTAAAGTTAAAACTTCGTCTTGCTGATAGGTGATTTATCAGCCTTGTACCATCCATTCCTTCCATGCATATGCATGCTTTATCTCAGCACGGTGACAATAGCATAAGCGAGCGATAACCTCATGGATAGCCGTGTTTCTGCTCTTGTCATTTCCATGAGCTATCTCTCCATAGTTGATATCTCCTACCTTAGGGTTTTATTTGACAAAACTTCGAGTTCTCATGCTCCTTGTTTCAGTCTTTCTCCGATACACCTTGATCTCGGGTATTGACAACTTCCATAGTCTGCCAAGTTCCATAAGGGTAGCCTTCCTAGGTCATACAAATCTGGGAATTCTTCAGAGCCTTCAAATTCTACTTGTCTTCGGTCTTCAACCGTTGTAGTTTCCATTATTCAAATGCACGGAAAATACTCTTCATTCCGAAGTGGTCTTAGTTATCCGATATCTTGTACTTCTTGGAGTGGTCTCATCAATTGAATTTTCGTGTGGTCAAAAGGGGAAAGGGGTATGGTCACACTAAAGGGAATTTTTGAATAAGCTCAGAAGAGAAGAGAGGTAAAAGATCTTTTTAAAAGGAAAAGTTGTAGAGAAAAATCTGTGCTATGGGCTTGCCAGTTTCTAGGGTCACATCCTAGAGTCAACATGTGCTCTGATACCATCTTGTAGCGACCCAACCCGAATGGATCAAGTCTCTGTGCTTAAGTGTCATCCCTGGATCGGTATGCTGACACACACAGTACTCGAGGATTTATAACAGAGGTAAATCACATGTAAAAGTAACGTAAATGCTATTACCTTAATCCGAATAGCGGAAGTAACAAGGTTGTGGATTCCCATCAACACCAGCGGCAAAGTTGAGTATAGAAATCGTAACCCTAACGTATCACTTACTCGTCGTATGATAATCCTGCAACATGAGACGTTGCAGCCACAAAGGGTCAGTACATTGAATGTACTGGCAAATTCACACCATAGAGAATGAATAAAGGCTATCACTACATGCATATTTGGCTGGTGGAAAAGCTCTATGGTTATAAGGTTTTTGCGAAAAGCCAATTTTTTCCTACTGCAAAGGAATATATTTTATTTAACTATCATGGTGGTTGTTGAACATTGAGAATGGTTGACAGCAATCTCAATCCCAATTAAATAACATCATTAAACCCAACAAAATTAATTTAAAGTAACATGATGAGATTCACATGATAATCCAAGTACTAGATACTCAAGATGTCCATAACCGGGGACACAACTAATCATGATTAGTTTATACACTCTGCAGAGGTTTGCGCACTTTTCCCCACAAGACTCGATCGCCTCCGTTTGGTTTCTCGCACTACATGGTGTTTGAGAAGACGGATGACCGAGACATAGTCTTTCAGAAGCGCTAGCACCTTACGATGGATAGACCGTTACACCTACTTTCCCCTACATCTGCTAGTCTACCCTGTAAGAGTTCGCATGACTTAATCAACTATGCTAGAGCCCATAATAGCTTGTGGCTGCACACAGAAGTTTCTAGCATGAATAGTCTCATGATCCCTTTGAGCCTAGGTGGCGGTCCAAAAAAACAGGCAATCCTGGTCTACCCAGGTGCCTAGACAGGCAATCCTGGAATACCCAGGTGCCTCAATCCACCCAGATGTGTGTTTAAGTTGCCACCTTAAGTAAACCATTAATTAACAATCTCACATCTGTCATGAATACTCTCAAAACCCAATCCATGTCTACGAGCATAGCATGACACTATAAGCATAACGTAATAGTAACTCCCAAGGTTTGAATGCAGGGCAATAGGTTCCTACGTCATCAACTACTTCCCAATACCCACATGTTATCAATCCTACTCATGCAATGTTTGAGGGTGAAACTAATGCATAAAAACTGGGCATGAAAGGGGATATAATCAAAGTGTGAACTTGCCTGCAATGTTGATGAAGATGATGCGCACTCAAAACTCTTGATAGCTCTACTCGTCACACTCCGGTCAATCTATCGTAAGCAAGCAATAGTAGCCACACATAAGCAATCACTCAAAAGATCAGAAAGAACGAAGAAGACGATTCGAAAAACATCAAAACCAAGCAAATAACTCTTGCTACATAAAACAATTTCTAACAGTACCAAACTTATGTGAATTTGGCCTTATCAGAAAGTTTAGGTCAAGGGCTTCGATTTGCAAAAAGAATCAACTCAAACGGAGCTATGAAACTCAAGTTATGATCAAACAAAGTTCAAATTCAAATCTGATCTAATTCAAATTTTAAAGTTTCAAAAACATGTTTGAGTTGGATTACTGGATAGAGGAGATCATAACGAAGAAGTGAGCGTTGGTTTCGTCTAATTCCGACTAACGAGAAAAAAGTTATAGTCGTTTGAAAACCAGGGGCTGATCTGCAAAGAAAATATTCACGGATGGGTCCCTGGCCGAAACTAAAAAGAAAAAGAAAAATCTATCGAGCGAACGCTCACTACAGAACCTAAACCGACGAAAACCGTTCGCTAAGGAGATCTAAAGAGTGAACGTTCGCAAAATAACTGGATATAAAAAACGGGTTTTATGGAAAACTAGAGAAAACCAGAAAACCAATCTAGGGTTTGGTTATACCGGTCCACGGAAAAGATCGGCGGGTCGGGGGAGCGGTTCGGGCGAACTGGGGTGGCGGAGGTACGGCGAGTCGCGTCTCCGGCGGCAGCGGGCGAAGTGGCTCCGGCGACGGCGGGGCGCGTCGGCGGCGGCGGAGTAGCTGGGGTGGGTGGCGCGGCGCAGTGGTGAAGTGGGTGGTGGCTGCGGTGGTCGGGGAGGTGCGGGCGACGGCGAGGAAGCTCGGCGGCGGCGTCGGAAGGTGAGGCGGCGGTGCGGCGCGGTTCCGGCGAGATGCGGGGAAGGAGGGAGAGGCAGGGCCCGGTATTTAAGGGAGGAGGGGCAAGGCGGCGCGGAAGGGGCAATGGAGAGGCGGCGGAGGGAGTCCCGCACGGACACGGGCAGCGGCGGTGGGTTCCGTGCTGGTGGCGGACTCCGCCGGAGTCGGGGACGGGCGCGGGAGCGCCGGGCCGCGGCCTGGCTCGGGTGCGGTGCCGGCCTAGTCGGGAATTATTTTGTTTTTTAAAAACATTTTCCAGACAATTGAAATAATAAAACAAATTAAATGAAAAAATATATAGGCATATAATATATCAAAATTTTCAGAAAAAAGATTTCCTACAACGTGAACATTTTTGGTAGCACCAAATAAAATACACACAATTTCTAATAACTCAAACAGCGCTCCTGCTCTAATAAAATCCAATAAAAACCATTTTAAAAATACCAAAATTAATTCAAATTTATTTCTCTCCAATTTTCTGATGTAGGGAATCATGTTACCCTATTTTCCATAAATTTTATTTTTGGAGAAAAATAATTTGAATAAAACTCAAATAACTCCAAATTGAAAATAAATTCAAAATAACTTTGAATTTAATTCTTTGAAACTCCCAACTCATATTTCATAAGTTTTGAAGAAGTCATTTTATCTTCGCTCGTGAAATTCGTTGAGTTGCATAAAGTTTCAGAATTGGAAATATTTTCTAATGAAATTCAAATATTTTCAACACCCCTTGTCATTTAAATAAATGGAAGAAGTCATGTCATCTTCTCTCCAGGGTTTTGTGATGAAAATAATTTGAATTCACGGAGATCATTAAAGCAAGATGAAAGTTTGGGAAAGTCCTTTTATTCCCTCTCATTTAACTTTCAAAAAGTTCGAATTTCACTCAATCAATCACGCAACAATCAAACAATCAATCGATCTATCTATTTATTATAACATTCCAAAATTTAGAATTTTGGGATGTTACAAGTATGTTTCAGATAAGTTCAACAGTGAAGTGGCATGGACTAGAGGATGTGAACCCCTTCAAGATGCTAAGGACAATGTATTGCTCAAGCTCAAAGCTTAAGACTCTACATTTTCCTTTTAGTGATCCAAGATCACATTGAGTCTATAGAAAAAGCCAATATTATCAAGGAGGGATGATGTGTTGCTTAATGAGGTTCTTGCTTAAAATGCTTAGTAATATGATCCAAAACCCTCAACTATTTTCTCACATCCACATATGACCTAAACGAAAAGTCAAACTTGGCCCCACCGATTCTTTCTATCCGGCGCCACCGAGTTCAGATGTCATAACTGTTGGGGAACGTATCAGAAATTCAAAATTTTCCTACGTGTCACCAAGATCTATCTATGGAGAAAGGCAAATCGGTCTCACCGATAGGGATCTCGGTCTCACCGAGATGGGATTGCAAACTCTCTGTTACCTATTGCAATACTTTCGGTCTCACCAAAACTTGCGATTGGTCCCACCGAAACTGCAATGTAAACTCTCTGGTTCCCTTTTGTAACATTTCGGTCTCACCGAAATGAGCGATCGGTCCCATTGAGTTTACCTGACCATTAATAATAACCATTTTATTATTGCCTCTAGGGCATATTTCCAACACGTACTTCCCCTCAAAAGGAAGGAACTTCGGTAACACATCCTCGTCTTCACCGGCTCCACTCTTGGTTGTCTTGTGCCTCTACTTGTGCATGCTTATTTGTGTTATATCCCTTACTTGCTTGTGTACTTGTTGTTGTTGCATCATATAGGTTGTTCACCTAGTTGCATATCTAGACAACCTACTTTGATGCAAAGTTTAAATTGGTAAAGAAAAGCTAAAAATTGTTAATTGCCTATTCACCCCCTCTAGTCAACTATATCGATCCTTTCAATTGGTATCAGAGCCAGGTTCTTTATTAAGGACTTTACCATCCAAAGAGTATGGTTGACTCCACAGACGGTGAGGAGGAGCACCCTGGTGTGATTCCGTCCTCGTCTATGGCCGA
This sequence comes from Triticum urartu, assembly GCF_003073215.2. Taxonomy (NCBI): domain Eukaryota; kingdom Viridiplantae; phylum Streptophyta; class Magnoliopsida; order Poales; family Poaceae; genus Triticum; species Triticum urartu. Next base: position 512,271,404 of record NC_053025.1, on the reverse strand, counting down.
CGGGGGAACCTCGGTCTCACGTGAGGAGTTCAATGTAGCTTTGGACGCATTGAAAACTTCCATGACTGCCGAGGTCAAAGGCATGCTTAAGAACTTTCTCGATGGTCTTAAATTATCCACCGCACCGTTGGAAGTGGTCGATGCACTAACAAGGTGACGGATGCTAACTCCAACAAGGGGGAAGCTACTAATGACAAAGTTCCTTTATCTAGTGGTAGAAGTGGAAATGGCATCTTTGCCCATGTGGAACCTCCGCTTACTCATGGTGGACCAATTCCTTCTACTCATTTGAATCATGCCGGTCCTCCCCCTAAGATTGTGAAAAATGAGGACTTTGATGCTTGGGTATATCGCTTTAAACGTTATTTAAATCATGTTAATACTAACCTTTGGAGAATGATTGAGCAAGGTTTTTATCCTCATGACCGAAGCAACTTCACCCCTATAGAAGACGTAGATCATCAATTCAACGAGAATGCTCTCTTCATCATCCAAGATGCAATTCCTTCCGAAGATCTTGCACATCTCCGACCCTTCACCATGGACACAGAAGCAAGTCACCATGTTGTCTCTCTGTACAAGGGAACCGCAAGCATTCAACGCTCTAACTATGAAGTGGTGCAAGATGAAGCCCATGAGTTTGCAATGAATGAGGATGAAGAACCTCGTGAGCTTTACTAGAGGTTAACCACTCTCGCGGTCTCACTCTGAGATCATGGGAGAAAGGATACGGATGATAATTGGATCAAGCGCAAGTTTCTCAAGGCCATGATGCCTTACCACAAGGCCATGTCCTCCGTCATCCGTCAAAGGCCGGACTTCCACACCTTGTCTCAAGTGAAGTGTTGGATGAGTTTGTGGCGATGAGGATCTTGGACAAGACCGTCGACAATGCGGTGTTGCATTCTCAAAGAGCTAAGAAGCCCAACCTTGATTTGAAGGCCAAGGTTAGTGTGGAAGAAGAGGATGAAGAGGAAGAATATGAGAGCAATCCCGAAGATACAAAATATTCTTATCATGAGCACATGGCTCTCGCTTCAAGGCAATTTTGGAGCAAGAACAACATGAGGCCCAACTTCAACAAGAACACCTCAAGTGGTGTGAAGGGCAAGCAACGAGTGTGGACTTGCTATAATTGTGGTAATGTGAGCCACTTTGTTGCGGAATGCCCATATGAGAAGAGGGAAGACAATGGTGGCAAGCTCATCCGAAAAGACAAGGCCAAGTTCTTCCCCAACAAGAGGAACTTCACCAAGAAAACTCCTTCCAAGGGGTTGGTGGCACAAGAAGAGTACAATGAGGATGATGATGATGATGAAGACGGTGAGTCGGTTTCCATGGCCTCCGTTTCCATTGCGGCAACTCCAAGGGTGTCTCTCTTCAACTCACCCAATGAGAACATCACCGCCAAGTGCCTCATGGCCAAAGCCACCAACAAGGTAACCCCCAACATCAAAACTACCATCATTAATAATCCCTCTTTGACAGATTGCATTGATGAACATGAGGGGTCTAATGTGGAGGAGTAATGAATTTGAGTCTTTTATGAGTAAACTCAAGGGTAAATCCAAGAAGCACTTCGTTGCACTCTTGGAACAACTTGGTGAAGCCAATGACAAGATTGAGGCTCACGAAGATACCATCTCTAAGATGGAGGGGCATAGTCGTGACTATGCCGATGAGATTTCAGATCTTTCCAATGCTCTTGAGAAAGAGCGAGGTCTTCGTTTGGCTCTTGAGGAGTCATACAACGATGACCACGTAAATTAAAGAAAAGATCTTGATCATGCTCTTGTTGTATCTCATGTGCTAAACTCCGAGAAGGCCAAGCTTGGGGTTGATCTTGCTAGACTTAAAGAGGAGTGTGACTTACTTGACAAGGCTCACAAGGTCTTGAAGGGTGCTCATGCTAGCCTCAAAGAAGTCTCATGATCAACTCCAAGTAAAGCTAACCAAGGAGAAAGCCACTTTTCCCATATGGTATTAATTGATAATGCAAATGCTACTAACCCATGTTGTGCGCATGTGCATCTTGTTCAGGAGAATTGCAAAGTTGAAGGAGCAACTTGAGAAAGGCCTTGTGTCGTGCATACAAGGTGAGAAGAACCACAACGATCTTTTGAGCAATCAAAGGGAAGTTGTGGCCAAGGAAGGGATCGGGTTTGCACCTAAGTCCAACGAGAAGAAGAAGAATGACAAGGCCAAACGACCTCCTCCTCTCAAGCAAACTTTTGTGAAGGAGGGAGAGGGTGCTTCTAAGGAGAAGAAGAACAATGCGAAGGGTGGTGCGGTCAAGAAGGGCAATGCCACCTCTTCCAACAAAGCCAGCGACTTTAACCCATCTTATGTGTTATGCCATGCTAGTGATGGACAAGTTTATGCTAAATTTGTTGGTTCTCTTTATGAGTACATTGAATGGTCTATTTGGGTTCCTAACACCCTTATTACTGACATCAAAGGACCCATTACAAAATGGGTACCTAAAACCAAGCATTGATCTCTTGTAGGTGTTTGCTTCTGGTGGGGGATCATGGTTTCTCGATAGTGGAGCCACTAATCATATGACCGGAAGCAAGGACTTGGTGGTGGACGTGCACAAGATTCCATCTGTGCCCACCAATGTCGAGCGGGGTGATGCCTCGTCCTCTAAGGTATTGGGACTTGGCAAGGTTGTAATTTCTCATGATCTCACGATCGAGAAGGTCATGCTTGTTGAGTCCCTTGCATACAATTTACTTTCCATTCGTCAACTTGCAATGATGGGCTTTGCCACTTTCTTTGATATTGATACCGTGGCCCTCTTGTGGAGCAAGACTCTTAAAGTAGCCTTTGTTGGGCATGTCGAGAACGGTCTCTATGTGATTAACTTTTCGAAGCGACCCACTAAGACCGCGACATGCCTAATGGCTAAAGTTGATGTAGGATGGCTTTGGCATCGTAGTTTAGCCCATGTCAATATGAGATCTTTGCAAAGTCTTCTCAAGGGGGACCATGTTCGTGGACTAACAAATGTTAGTTTTGCCAAAGATCGTGCTTGTAGTGCTTGTATCGAAGGAAAGCTACATGAGAAGGCTCACACTCCCATGACTATCATCTACTCAAAGAGGCCTTTGGAGCTCCTTCACTTGGATCTCTTTGGACCTCGATCCTTTGATAGTCTTGGAGGTAGGAAGTATTGCTTGGTGATTGTGGATGATTACTCAAGATACACATGGGTATACTTCTTCAAGAGGAAGAGTGAAACCCAAAAAACCGCCATTGACTTTGCAAATGAAGCCCAACGCCAACACAATGCAAAGATCTTGACAATAAGAAGTGACAACGGCACCGAGTTCAAGAAGTACACCTTGGATGAGTTTCTTAGTGATGAGGGGATCAAGCATCAATATTCCGCACCTTACACCCCTCAACAAAGTGGTGTAGCAGAGAGGAAGAACCGGACGTTGATGGATGCGGCAAGGACCATGATGGCGGAGTTCAAGTCTCCATACAACTTTTGGGCCGAAGCCATCAACACCACGTGTCATGCATCCAATCGGCTCTATCTCTGCAAGGGCTTGAAGAAGACTCCATATGAGATACTCACCGGTAACAAGCGCAACCGGAAGTACATTTGGGTGTTCGGGTGTAAGTGTTTCATTCTCAAGGAAGGTGTTCGCTTGTCTAAATTTGAGGCTAGAGCTCAAGAGGGCATTTTGTCGGCGTTCTGGGAACGGGGGTCCCCAGACTTGCCTGCCTGCGGCCTGCGGCGTGGCTCAAAAGGGGCCCCAGTATGGCCCATCTTCATCAACACAGACCCAAGATCCTCGCGAGGGGCCAAGCCTCGCGGGGCGGACGACACGGAGCTTCTTCAGGCACAGCCTCATCAGGCTGGCTCGCGAGGAGGCGGAGAGATCAAGGCGGGGTACCTCACGAGGTGCCCGTGACGCAAGCCATGACGACCAAGGGTGCCAGGCGGGTGCCAACTCGCGCAGTGTCCTTCTTTCCTCTTTGGTGCAAAGGGAGCAAGCGCAGGCGAGAGCATCAAGCAAAGGCACCCGTTTCGGTGCAACGAGACCAAGACCAGTCCAACGGCAGGGAGGAAGTCGTTGTGGAGCCCAAGCCAGCGTCACCACCAGAGCCTTTGGCAGGCGAGGACCAACTTTAGTCAGGATAAGTGTACCAGATGTTCCCCTTCAAAATGGCCAATTGTTGGCGCCCTTCCCGCTCAATATTTGGGAAGAGGCCCAGGGCCTTTGCCTATAAATAGGACTAGCCACCCCCAGGGTAGTGGGGATCTAGAATCGGCCAACCCGGAAACAAGCTCAGAAGGAGATCGGATCGCAATCGAGAAGAGAGAGAGAGAGAGAGGGGTGACTGAACTCCTCCTTGCAGTTCGTCGCCCCAGCCAAGAACAGACCCTCGCGAGGCTGTTCTTCCTTGTATTGCTCATCATCATCAGCCCAAGAGGCAATCCACCACACCACACACTGGAGTAGGGTATTACACCACAACGGTGGCCCGAACCAGTATAAACCCTGTGTCTCTTGTGCTGTTCTTTCCATAGCTTAGATCTTAGCGAGGCGGAGGGGTGCAGGTAGGTAGAAGGCGAAATCTCCGCGCGCACCCCAGTGTTCGAACCTCAAGGGTCTGTCGGAACCCAAAATCCGACATTTGGTGCGCCAGGTAGGGGTGCACCGGAATTCATCTTCCACCACCCCGTTCTCCTCCGACCATCGCGTCCATGTCTGACGCTCGTCGGGCCCGCGCCGAGCGCCGGGCCACTCTCGCCTCCCGCGTCGCCCAGATGGCTCCTGTCGGCGGGCGTCCTCACCGTTCCCCGTCACCTGCCGTCAACGCCGCCACCGGCCCGGCGGGGGACGAGCAGCAAGCGTCGTCTCAGCATCCGTCCGTGCGGCAAGACGGCTGCACCGCTACTCCCTCGCTCAACCCAGCTGGTTCTTCATCCCGCGCGCTCCGCGCACCCATGGAGGCTCGAGCTGCGCTCATCGCGGCAAATGAGCTCCTGCGCTACCATCCCGTCGACGACGTCTACGAAGAATGGCTCGACCACGTCACCGAGCTCGTCTGCGCCGCAGGGGGCTCTCCTGCGCCGTCCGTTCCGCTGCACCGCACCCCGCCCCGCGCGGGTGACGAAGCTCCGGGGGCGCCCCAGCCGCCTCCTCCTCAAGAAGGTGCCATGGCTCCAAGGCGCGTGGCCCCTGAGCGGAACCCGCTCCGTTAGGTGCCAGCGCGGCAAGAGCAAAGCTGCCAAGAAGTACCTCGCCCGCAAGAAGCTGCCCAGCCGCTCCCTACTCCAGCACGCCGCGACCATGCTCCTGCTCCCGCACGTCAAGACCCCGCGCTGCTCCCAGCTGCAGCGATTGGGGACATGCAAGACCAAGCTCTCCGTCACCCAAGGCCTCCCGTGGCCATAGCAGGCTGCCGTGCCTTCACCACCGAGCTACGCAGCGTCGCGTGGCCCGGCAAGTTCAAGCCAGACCTGCCTCCTCGTTACGACGGCACGGCCGACCCTGCGGAGTTCCTCCAGCTCTATGAGCTGGGCATCGAAGCTGCCAACGGAGACGAGAAGGTCATGGCGAACTGGTTTCCCATGGCGCTCAAGGACGGGGCCCGCACCTGGCTCCTAAACCTGGCTCCAGGCACGATCTCCTCCTGGGACAAGATGCGCACCCGCTTCATCGCCAACTTCCAAGGTACTCGCGACCGGCCACCCGCCGTGAGCGACATGCGCCGCATCAAGCAACAACCCGGAGAGACCCTGCAGAAGTACATCCAACGCTTCAACAACGCACGCCTCAAGATTCCCAAGGTGACCGAGGAGGCCATCATCTCAGCCTTCTCCGACGGCGTGCGTGATGTCAAGATGAAGGAGGAGCTGGCGATGCATGAAGACCTGTGCACTTCCTTGGAGCTGTTCAACTTGGCAACCAAGTGCGCCAGGGCTGAAGAAGGGCGTCTCTCCCTCCTCGAGCTACCTGCCGCAGACCCAGAAGAGAAGAAGCCCAAGGCCAAGGATGTGAAGCGCAAGGGGGCTGCCGTGCTCGCGGCAGAACCAGACACCAAGCGGGGCAGAGATCAGCCCGAATCTTCCAAGGGCAGTCGGTATTGTGTGTACCACGACCTCCACACCCACAACACCAACGAATGTCAAGAGCTCCGAGCCGTGCGAGAAGGAAGGATCGGCCATCGCCCCGACCGCGGTGACCGGGGCTACAGTCGAGGAGGAGGAAGGAACGCAGGACGCTGGGAAGACCGCTGCCCGCGCCAAGGGTGGCGCGATCGACCTCGCGAGGATCGCTGGCAAGACCCGCCTCGCGAGGGCGACTGGAGGGATCAGCCTCGGGAGGATTGCCCGCAAGGCAACGCAGGCCTCCCTCCACTGCCGCCGCAGCCAAGGGGAAACGAGGACCGCCATCAGGACGAGGGGGCTGGGTGCTTCCAGGAGCCGCTTGATCGCCTGCATCCTGGGCGGGGCTCAAGCCCCAGCCTCTCAACGCATCTTCAAGCAGTTCGCCCGCGAAGTGAATGCAGTCCTCCCCAAGCTCAAAGCCACGCGCCCTCTCAGGTGGTCGGCGTGCGCCATCACGTTCAGCTCAGCAGATCAGCTCAAGTGCGCGGCCACAGCCGGAGTCCTCCCGATGCTTTGTTCCCCAATCATCAGCAACGTGGTGGTCACCAGGACCCTCATCGATGGTGGGGTAGGGCTGAACGTCCTGTCCGTGGAAACATTCAACAATCTCCAAGTGCCCTACAACCAGCTCCAGCCGACCAAGCCTTTCTCCGGAGTCACCGACGGCTCCACGGTCCTGATTGGGCAGGTCCGCCTCCCTGTCACCTTCGGGGCACGCGACAACTACCGCACCAAGCTCATCGACTTCGACGTCGCCCACATTCGCCTGCCGTACAACACCATCCTTGGGTACCCAGCTCTGGCCAAGTTCATGGCCGTAACTCACCACGGCTACAACGTCCTCAAGATGCCAGGGAGTGGCGGAGTCATCTCGGTGCCCTGTGAAGAGAAGGACGCGTTGTGTTCCCTGGAACGAGCCTTTCAGGCCACATCACTGGAAGACCCGGATCGCGGAAGCAGGAGGCTTCCCGAGACCGCCCCCAAGAAGAAGAAGACATCGTCCGGCCCGGCCCCTTAGGGCCCGCGCCTGCCCAGGGGGAGCCTCCTTCCATCGCATAGGAAAGCGTGCCCGGTGCCCTCCTCAGGCAGGGCTCGGGGGCTCTCCCCTGGGGGGCCACCGACCTAGCTAATGTCACGAGGGAGGCGCTTGGGCACCACATGGAGGCGTGTTTCGAAGCACGTTTCCCTCAAGAAGGAGTAAGGCAAGGAGAGCCAGACCCTCAGGAGTTCGTCAGCAAGGCCATTCAGGAGCTACAGGAGTCAAGAGTCATGAAAGGCGGCCGCCGCCTACCAGCTGTGGCTCCCCATCCAGGCAAGGATGGTGGGCTGCACGTCTGCATTGACATACCAGGGCTCAATCGAGTCGCTTCTCTGGAGCGCCTCTGGCCCTCACGAGTGGGGCGCAGCGAAGGTCACCCCACAGCTACGTTCGCATGCCTTACGGCTTGCCGAACGCGGCTGCCACGTACCAGCGCCTCATGAGGGGCATCATGGAGGCTCAAGAGGTCAGGCGTTCCACAGCCCTGGCGGAGATGGAGATGGTCCGCGAGGAGCCACCAGCGCCTCCGGAGCCTCCTGAGGCCCCTGGGCCTGGGGGCTTGTGAGGATTGGCTTCCGCAGCCCACCGAGTCTGCTACACCAACACTCCTTCATCCTCGACATCATCAGGTGACATCTTTCAAGTTTCATTCCAGCTGGGAGCGCCCCCCAGGGCTGCATTATTCCCAGGCCGCGTGGGTCCATCCCTGCGGCATGTATCCCTTTTATTTCATGTTGTTAGCTTACTTTGTTGGGGGCGCCCCACGGGCTGCATCATTCCCAAGTCGCTCGGGCCTGACCCAGTGATGTCCGCCTTCCCATCATCTATTTGAATGAATCCACTCCTTAACGGCTAATGTGTTTGACCTAGTTGCCCGCTCAACTGATGCCAACTGACGGAGCTGCTCCCAAACGACACGACGCTTGCGCATGGGTCCGTCCCTGCAACGCCGACAAACCTGAATGGCTGAGCTCTGGCCGCGGCAGCCCCGCATGGCGCCACCTTGTCAAGACATCAGTGCCTCATCGCCCCTCGGAAGCAACCAACGGCTGACTGTCAATTGTCATGGCAACCCCTCGTTCTTTCTATGATGGGTCTACAGGATCTCCTAAAGGAGCTGCGTCAGGCGAGGCCCTTGCGGTGTCTCCTTCACTCTCATCCGCGCGAACCGCTTGCACGTTAAAGGGGGGGTGCCTGAGCATCGCGACTCAGGGCTCCTCCTAGCTCTCCAGCCCTCACCCTCTGGCCTTGTCCACGGCATCGCAACCTGGCATACCTGCGACGGCTGAGACTCGCTCGAGGGCCGGGACCCGAGGACGTAGAGCAGAAAGGGGAGCAAAGGCGAGAGGGGAGGGACACGCGAGGACCTCGCCGAGCAACCTCACGCCTGCCGATGCACGGACCCGGCGACACACCAGAGAGCGGCCCCTGATTCTCGAGATAAGTCACCACCCGGAAGCACCAGCTACCGTGGCACCATCCCCGCACCTAATGCAATCCCGTGTTAGCGACGGCACTCTCCTTTCTCACCGAACGACGGCTGCTTGAGCGCCAAAGGGGACCTCCTGAGCATCGCGACTCAGGGGCTCTTACCGGACCCCGGGTCACTCACCTCCTGGCCTTGACCACGGCATCGCGACCTGGCATACCAGTGATGGCTGAAGCCGCCTTGGGACTGGGACCTGTCGGCATAGAGCACCAAGCCCTCGTGAGGTTCTAAAGGGAGAACTGAGCTAAGACGGAATGAGCAACTCGCACAATTCTACGACAAGGGTTATATTAACAAAACAGGATCACAGGCACCTTACAAGCCCCCACGGGACGCATCTTTGATTCCTCGCAGGGAACAGATCCTAAAAGGACGATAACTACATGCGCCCCTGCAAAAGACGCCATCATCAAGAGTGGCCCATCAAGCACCGGCGCCAACCCCATCCAGATCAGAGTCGGCGACGGCCTGACGAGCCCGCCCTGCTCCAGGAGCGGCGCCGGCTCGGGGGCTCGTAGCTGTCGTCGCTCGTCTCCGGAGTCGCGAAGAGCTCGCCGGAGTCGCTGGAACCTCCGCCGCCTCTGCCGCCTGAGGAGCCGCCAAGGGAGCGGTCGGCAGGCCCAGTCCTCGCCGTAGCAGGGTCCCGACCACCTCTCCCGGGGCAGCACTCCAGCCGGCGCCCGTTCACATCGAAGACCTTGAAGAACATCACCGAAGCACCGTCGTACTCCAAGTGGATCGCGAAGGCGCCTCTTGTCCTGCAGACCCGGGCGATTTTGCTCCAGCCTCGAGTCATGAAGACCTCGCCCGGGGCAACGACCGTGACCTCTGCCTCGGTCGCGAGGGTGCTGCAGCCGGCGTGCTGCAGCCAAAGCTCCAGGAGTTCTCCCTGCGGGATGATAGAGGTGCAAGAAAGGGGGTCTGAGCAGCAACCGGAGAAAGCAAAAGGCAAAGCCTAGGCAGATGCCGCTCCTTTATCAACTCGCTCGGTTGCTGAGGCGGTCACGTCCAATCAACCACCACGCGACGCCTAAGGCCGCAGGCTGTTAGGGCCCGCGGCGCTTCTCTCTTGCCCTTTCGCCTCCCTGCACGGCCAAGTCCGGGCGCACCTTGGGCCCCGGGGCTACTGTCGGCGTTCTGGGAACGGGGGTCCCCAGACTTGCCTGCCTGCGGCCTGCGGCGTAGCTCAAAAGGGGGCCCAGCGCGGCCCATCTTCATCAACACAGACCCAAGACCCTCGCGAGGGGCCAAGCCTCGCGGGGCGGACGACACGGAGCTTCTTCAGGCACGGCCTCAGCAGGCTGGCTCGCGAGGAGGCGGAGAGATCATGGCGGGGTACTTCACGAGGTGCCCGTGACGCAAGCCATGACGACCAAGGGTGCCAGGCGGGCGCTAGCTCGCGCAGTGTCCTTCTTTCCTCTTTGGTGCAAAGGGAGCAAGCGCATGCGAGAGCATCAAGCAAAGGCACCCGTTTCGGTGCAACGAGACCAAGACCAGTCCAACGGCAGGGAGGAAGTCATTGTGGAGCCCAAGCCAGTGTCACCACCAGAGCCTTTGGCAGGCGAGGACGAACTTTAGTCAGGATAAGTGTACCAGATGTTCCCCTTCAAAATGGCCAATTGTTGGCGCCCTTCCCGCTCAATATTTGGGAAGAGGCCTAGGGCCTTTGCCTATAAATAGGACTAGCCACATGAGAAGGCCAAGCTTGGGGTTGATCTTGCTAGACTTAAAGAGGAGTGTGACTTACTTGACAAGGCTCACAAGGATTTGAAGGGTGCTCATGCTAGCCTCAAAGAGTCTCATGATCAACTCCAAGTAAAGCTAACCAAGGAGAAAGCCACTTTTCCTCATATGGTCTTAATTGATAATGCAAATGCTACTAACCCATGTTGTGAGCATGTGCATCTTGTTCAGGAGAATGCAAAGTTGAAGGAGCAACTTGAGAAAGGCCTTGTGTCGTGCATACAAGGTGAGAAGAACCACAACGATCTTTTGAGCAATCAAAGGGAAGTTGTGGCCAAGGAAGGGATCGGGTTTGCACCTAAGTCCAACGAGAAGAAGAAGAATGACAAGGCCAAACGACCTCCTCCTCTCAAGCAAACTTTTGTGAAGGAGGGAGAGGGTGCTTCTAAGGAGAAGAAGAACAATGCGAAGGGTGGCGCGGTCAAGAAGGGCAATGCCACCTCTTCCAACAAAGCCAGCGACTTTAACCCATCTTATGTGTTATGCCATGCTAGTGATGGACAAGTTTATGCTAAATTTGTTGGTTCTCTTTATGAGTACATTGAATGGTCTATTTGGGTTCCTAACACCCTTATTACTGACATCAAAGGACCCATTACAAAATGGGTACCTAAAACCAAGCATTGATCTCTTGTAGGTGTTTGCTTCTGGTGGGGGATCATGGTTGCTTGATAGTGGAGCCACTAATCATATGACCGGAAGCAAGGACTTGGTGGTGGACGTGCACAAGATTCCATCTGTGCCCACCAATGTCGAGCGGGGTGATGCCTCGTCCTCTAAGGTATTGGGACTTGGCAAGGTTGTAATTTCTCATGATCTCACGATCGAGAAGGTCATGCTTGTTGAGTCCCTTGCATACAATTTACTTTCCATTCGTCAACTTGCAATGATGGGCTTTGCCACTTTCTTTGATATTGATA
>NC_053025.1:512238621-512259080 GCF_003073215.2 Triticum urartu | reverse complement strand
TGGAATGTATGCGAAATATATGATATTACGTGTTGTTCTGAAAACCCTAAGAAACACCTTCCTATCAATGTGAGTTTAGTGATAATGGAATTGTATCTTCGTATGCTAAGGGTGTTTATAGTTACTATGATGTTCAACAAATTGAAGAATTTGTTGCTTTTAAGGGTGCTTATGAAATTGCTTCGTATGCTAGCAGTGGCCTCTCCCACATAAAACTTTCTATAGGTCTAGTAAAGTAGTCAATTGCTTAGGGGCAATTTCGCAACTCCTACCACCACTTTTCCGCACTCGCTATATTTACTTTATTGCTTCTTTACTTACAATAGCCCCTACTTTTTATTTACTTGCTCTTTATTATCTTGCAAACCTATCCAGCAACACCTACAAAGTACCTCTAGTTTCATACTTGTTCTAGGTAAAGCGAACATCAAGCGTGCGTAGAGTTGTATCGGTGGTCGATAGAACTTGAGGGAATATTTGTTCTGCCTTTAGCTCCTCGTTGGGCTCGACACTCTTACCTATCAAAAACTATTGCGATCCCCTATACTTGTGGGTTATTAGTGGGCCCCTCGTAGCTTCACTGACCTACTTCTTTCGCCTATATATACTCTTATACCCTAAAAACATCCAGGGGAGCCACGAAACCACTTTTTCACTGCCACAACCTTCTATACCTGTGAGATCCCATCTTGGGGCCTTTTCCGGCGATCTGCTAGAGGGGGATTCGATCACAGAGGCCTTCTACATCAACACCATAGCCTCTTCGATGAAGCGTGAGTAGTTTACCAAAGAGCATCGGGTCCATAGTTATTAGCTAGATGACTTCTTCTCTCTCTTTGGTTCTCAATAAAAAGTTCTCCTCGCTGTTCTTGGAGATCTATTCGATGTAATACTTTTTGTGGTGTGTTTGACGAGATCCGATGAATTGTGGGTTTATGATCAAGATTATCTATGAACAATATTTGATTCTTCTCTGAATTCTTATATGCATGAATTGATATCTTTGCAAGTCTCTTCGAATTATCAGTTTGGTTTGGCCTACTAGATTGATCTTTCTTGCAATGGGAGAAGTGCTTAGCTTTGGGTTCAATCTTGCGGTGCTCGATCCCAGTGACAGAAAGGGGACCGACATGTATTGTATTGTTGCCATCGAGGATAAAAAGATGGGGTTTATATCATATTTCTTGAGTTTATCCCTTAACATCATGTCATCTTGCTTAATGCGTTACTCTGTTCTTATGAACTTAATACTCTAGATGCATGCTGGATAGCGGTCGATGTGTGGAGTAATAGTAGCAGATGAAGAATCGTTTCGGTCTACTTGACACGAACGTGATGCCTATGTTCATGATCATGCCTAGATAGTCTCATAACTATGCGCTATTCTATCAATTGCTCGGCAGTAATTTGTTCACCCACCATGATATATGCTATCATGAGAGAAGGCACTAGTGAAACCTATGGCCCCCGGGTCTACTTTACATCATATAAGTTTCTGATCTATAATTCTAGTTTACTAATTATTTATTTTGAAATCTTTATTTTCCAATCTATACAACAAAAATACTAAAAATATTTATATTATTATCTTTATCAGATCACACTTTTGCAAGTGGCCGTGAAGGGATTGACAACCCCTTTATCACGTTGGTTGCAAGGTTCTTGATTGTTTGTGTAGGTACATGGCAATTTGCGTGTAGTCTCCTACTAGATTGATACCTTGGTTCTCAAAAACTGAGGGAAATACTTATGCTACTTTGTTGCATCACCCTTTCCTCTTCAAGGGAAAACTAACGCATGCTCAAGAGGTAGCACGAAGGATTTCTGGCGCCGTTGCTGGGGAGATCTACGCTCAAGTCAATACATACCAAGTACCCATCACAAACTCTTCTCCCCCGCATTACATTATTTGCCATTTGCCTCTCGTTTTCCTCTCCCCCACTTCACATTTGCCGTTTTATTCGCCCCTTCTTCCGTTCGTCCTTCTGTTTGCTCGTGTTACCATGTGCCTTCTATTAGCTTGCAAATTCACTTGCTAAATATCTATTGTTATGGATCCTCATCCTCTTGCTAATCTTTTTAAGAGATCCAATTATGATGAACCAATTGCTAGTGAGTTGAGTGCACTAGATTATCTTTATGGAGTTTTGCTTGAAATCCGTGAATCTGAAAATTGTGATGAAGTGCTTTATAAAGTGATTCACGATAGATCTTTGAATAAAAAGCATGATGGAAATGATGTTATTATAAATTCTATGAATTTCAATTGTGCTAATAATATGCAAAACCCTAAGCTTGGGGATGCTAGTTTTGCTATGTCCACTACTTGTTGGAATGATCATGATTGGGGTGATTCTTCTTATGATCTTGAAAATTTATTTAAGCCCCATGATGAATATAAGATTGATAATAATGAAAGTGGGTTTGTAAGAGTGTCAACTTTAGATCCCATGTATTTGGAGAATGTTCAATCTTATGCAATTTTCGATAAAAGTGGGTCTGGAGAGGTCATGAGTTTAGTTAATGTTAATCCCACTATTTTGGAAGAGTGTCAACTTTGCATGCATGTGGATCGTGTTGAAAATATTTTATGTGATAGCTATTTTGTTCAATTTTCTTATGATCCCACATGTAATTATTATGAGAGAGGAAAATATGATTGTAGAAATTTTCATGTTACTAAATTACCTCTCGTTATGTTGAGATTGCTATTGTCTCTTTCCGCTTCCTGCCATATGCTAGTTTTTGCTTGCTATGATAATTTGTTTGCCTATAAGATGCCTATGCATAGGAAGTATGTTAGACTTAGATGTGTTTGTCACGTTTTTTATGATGCTCTCTTTTGTTCTTCAATTCTTGTCTTTCATGTGAGCATCATTGAAATTATCAATGCCTAGCTAGGGGCGTTAAATGATAGCGCTTGTTGGGAGGCAACCCAATTTTATTTTTGTTCCTTGCTTTTTGTTCCTGTTTAGTAATAAATAAATAATCTATCCTCTATTATTATTGTGTTTTTATGTTTTAATTAGTGTTTGTGCCAAGTAAAGCCTTTAGGATCTTCTTGGCTGATTGTTATTTGATCTTGCTGATAAAAACAGAAAGTATGTGCTCACGAGAGTAATTTTCATTTTTTACCAGAGAGCGATAAAATACCAATTCCAACTGCAGTAGATAAATATAGAAATTATTTAGGACATCCTAAGTTTTTAGAAGTTTTGGAGTTACAGAAGTATTTGAAACCTCCAGATTGGTACAGACTGTTCTGTTTTGATAGATTCTGTTTTTCGTGTGTTGTTTGCTTATTTTGATGTATCTATGGCTACTATTGGGGGGGGGGGTATGAACCATAGAGAATTTGGAATACAGTAGGTTTAACACCAATATAAATAAATAATGAGTTCATTACAGTACCTTAAAGTGGTGGTTTGTTTTCTTACACTAACGGAGCTCATGAGATTTTCTATTTAAGTTTTGTGTTGTGAAGTTTTCCAGTTTTTGGGTATAGATTTGATGGATTTTGTAATAAGGAGTGGCAAGAACCTAAGATTGGGGATTCCCAAGGCACCAAAGGTAAAATTCAAGGACAACCAAAAGCCTAAGCTTGTGGATGCCCCGGAAGGCATCCCCTCTTTCGTCTTCGTCTATCGGTAACTTTACTTGAGGCTATATTTTTATTCACCACATGATATGTGTTTTGCTTGGAGCGTCTTGTATGATTTGAGTATTTGATTTTTAGTTTACCACAGTCATCCTTGCTGTACACACCTTTTGGAGAGACACACATGAATTGGAATTTATTAGAATACTCTATGTGCTTCGCTTATATCTTTTGAGCTAGATAATTTTGCTCCAGTGCTTCACTTATATCTTTTTAGAGCACGGTGGTGGTTTTATTTTATAGAAATTATTGATCTCTCATGCTTCACCTATATTATTTTGATATTCTTTTAGAACAGCTTGGTAATTTGCTTTGGCTATAAAATTAGTCCTAATATGATAGGCATCCAACATGGGTATATAATAAAAAACTTTCATATAAAGTGCATTGAATCCTATGAGAATTTTGATTCTTTATGATTGTTTTGAGATATTAAGATGGTGATATTAGAGTCATGCTAGTTGATTAGTTGTGAATTTGAGAGATACTTTTGTTAAAGTTTGTGATTCCTGTAGCATGCACGTATGGTGAACCGTTATGTGATGAAGTCGGAGCATGATTAATTTTTTGATTGACGTCCTTATGAGTGGCGGTCGGGGATGAGCGATGGTCTTTTCCTACCAATCTATCCCCCTAGGAGCATGCGCGTAGTACTTCATTTCAATAACTAATAGATTTTTGCAATAAGTATGTGAGTTCTTTATGACTAATGTTGAGTCCATGGATTACACGCACTCTCACCCTTCCACCATTGCTAGCCTCTCTAATGCCGTGCACCTTTCGTCGGTATCATACACCCGCCATATACCTTCCTCAAAACAGCCACCATACCTACCTATTATGACATTTCCATAGCCATTCCGAGATATATTGCCATGCAACTTTCCACCATTCCGTTTATTATGACACGCTCCATCATTGTCATATTTCTTTGCATGATCATGTAGTTGACATCTTATTTGTGGCAAATCCACCGTTCATAATTCTTTCATATGTGTCACTCTTGATTCATTGCATATCCCGGTACACCGTCGGAGGCATTCACATAGAGTCATATTTGTTCTATCTACCGAGTTGTAATTCTTGAGTTGTAAGTAAATAAAAGTGTGATGATCTTCATTATTAGAGCATTGCCCCATGTGAGGAAGGGGTGATGGAGACTATGAATCCCCCATAAGTCGGGATGAGACTCCGGACAAAAAAAGAGGCCAAAGAAGCCCGAATAAATAAAATGAGAGAAAAAGAGAAGGGACAATGTTACTATCCTTTTTCCACACTTATGCTTCAAAGTAGCACAGTGATCTTCATGATAGAGAGTTTCTTATTTTGTCACTTTCATATACTAGTGCGAATTTTCATTGTATTACTTGGCTTGTATATTCCAATGATGGGCTTCCTCAAAATGCTCTAGGTCTTCATGAGCAAGCAAGTTGGATGCACACCCACTTAGTTTCTTTTGTTGAGCTTTCATACACTTATAGCTCTAGTGCATGTGTTGCATGGCAATCCCTACTCACTCACATTGATATCTATTGATGTGCATCTCCATAGCCCGTTGTTACGCCTAGTTGATGTGAGACTATCTTCTCCTTTTTGTCTTCTCCATAACCATCATTCCGTTCCACCTATAGTGTTATGTCCATGGCTCACGCTCATGTATTGCATGAAAGTTGAAAAAGTTTGAGAACATCAAAGTATGAAGCAATTGCTTGGCTTGTCATCAGGTTTGTGCATGATTAAATACTTTGTGTGATGAAGATAGAGCATAGCCAGACTATATGATTTTTTTTGACAGAAAGACTGTAAGGGAACCCATACAGTATAATTGGTGCAACAAACCCAAATTGCAAGTACCATGCCTTGAACCTGGGTGGGTGGGAAGGCATCAGCCCCTTCCCACCACTAGGGTATGCCTTAGTCTGCAGACTATATGATTTTGTAGGGATAAATTTCTTTGGCCATGTTATTTTGAGAAGACATGATTGCTTTATTAGTATGCATGAAGTATTATTATTTTTATGTCAATATTAAACTTTTGTTTTGAATCTTATGGATTTGAACATTCATGCCACAATAAAGAGAATTACATTGAAAATTATGTTAGGTAGCATTCAACATAAAAAATTCTATTTTTATCATTTACCTACTCGAGGATGAGAAGGAATTAAGCTTGGGGATGTTGATACGTCTATATTTTTTATCATTCCATGCTATTATATTATCTGTTTTGGATGTTTAATGGGCTTTAATATGCTCTTTTATATTATTTTTGGGACTAACCTATTAATCAGAGGCCCAGTGCCAGTTGCTGTTTTTTTGCCTACTTCAGTGTTTCGCAGAAAAGGAATATCAAACAGAATCCAAGCGGAACAAAACCTTCACGAGGATCTTTCTTGGAACAAACGCAATCCAGGAGACTTGGAGTGGAAGTGAGAGACGCAATGAGGCGACCACGAGGCAGGAGGGCGCCGCCCAGGGGGTAGGCACGCCCCCCACCCTCCTGGGTGTAGCAAATCCGACCTCAGGCAGTCAAATCTCTGTGCATAAGTGTCATCCCTAGATCGGTAATGCTGACACACACAGTACTCGAAGGATTTATAACAGAGTAGCAATCACACACTTATTACATCAAATGTCTCCAAAAGAGAACTTATTACAATAAATATGGCTTAAGGCCATCTAAATAAGATAACAGTGGAAGGCTTGGAAGATAAAGTGAGTCCATCAACTCCAACGGCATAGCTGAGTGCATGACAAACGACCTAGAACACCTTACTCTTTGTCTGAAAAGTCTGCAACATGATATGTTGTAGCCCGAAACGGGTCAGCACATGGAATATGCCGGCAAAATAACACAGTAGAGCAATGAACAGGTAAATGCTATCACTACATGCATATATGGCTGGTGGAGGCTCTATGGTTATAATGTTTTGCGAAAAGGCAATTTTTCCCAACAACAAAGGAATATATTTTATTTAACTATCATGGTGGTTGAAACATTGAGAAGGTTCCTCCAACTCAATCCCAATTAAGAAGTAATTAACAACCCAACAAATTAATTTAGGGTGATGAGATCAACATGATAATTCAAGTACCAGATACTCAAAATGTCCATAACCGGGGACACAACTAACCATGATTAGTTTATACACTCTGTAGAGGTTTGCGCACTTTTCCCCACAAGACTCGATCTCCTCCGTTGGATTCTCGCACTACATGGTGTTTGAGAAACGGATGACTGAGACACAGTTTTTCAGAAGCATTAACTCTAACCCTGGGTAGACAGTAACAACCTACATCCCGTACATCTGCTAGCCTACCCCTGGAAGAGGTCATGCAACATACTCAACTATGCTAGAGCCCATAATAGCTTATGGCTGCACACGGAAGTTTCTAGCATGAATAATCTTATGATCCCTTTGAGCCTGGATGGGGAACCATAAGATGATCACACGGGTCCTCCGGGATATCCTAGGACAACACTGGATTCTCCAGGTGCCCACAACCAATCCACCCAGATGTGTATTTAAGTAGCTACCTTATGTTAACCATTAATTAACAATCTCACATCTCTCATGGATACACTCAAACCCAATCCATGTCTACGAACATAGCATGGCAATATAAGCATAACGTAGAAGTAACTCCCAGGGTTTGATAATAGAACAGGTGATAGGTTCTACCTCATCATCTACTTCCCAATACCCACAAGTTAACCACATCCTAATCATACAGTGTTTGAGGATGATAACTAATGCATAAAAACTAGTTATGAGAAGAGTATGATCGATGTGTTACTTGCCTTGCTGACGATCCGCCAACCCTAGTGACTCGTAGTAGCACGCTTCGCACTCCGGGAATTCTATGGCAAACAAACAATGGCATACATAAGCACTCAAGCATAGATGCAAGGGTTAAACTCGAATAAGAAGATCAAATCTGAAAATTCAACTGAAGAGATTCAATCTGCAAAAAGAATCAATCGAATCGGAGCTATGGAACTGAAACTACGGTCAAAAGAACTTCAAAAACAAATCTGCTTGGAACCAAATTTTAAATTGTCAAAATCATGTTCAAGTTGGTTAAACAGAAACAGGGGCTCAAGACGAGGATTTTGGTGTTGGTTTCACTGGATTTGGACAAATGGTTAAAAAGTTACGAGGGTTTGAAGATCAAGGGCTAATCTGCGACAAAAATAATCACGGATAGGTCCCTGGTAGAAAAAAGAAAATAAAAATAAAAACTACGGCGTGAACGTTCGTTAACAGAGATGAACGGGCGAACGTGTTCGTTAAAAATGAACTAACGAGCGAACGCTCGCTAAATAACGAAACCGAAAAAACCGAATCTAAAAGAAAACCAATCTAAGGTTTTATAAAAATCAGCGATTTTACCTAAACCGAAAAAACTAAACCGACGAGAACCGACAGCGGATCCAGCGGCGGCTGGCTCCGACGGGGCGGTGGGGGCAGCGACGAGCGGCGATGGCGCGAGCGTGCGGCGGCGGTTGGTGGGCGGGGCTAGGGTTTCGTGCAGGGCGGGCTGGTGGGCTGGGGCACTGTGGGGCGGTGGCTTATAAAGCCTGGGCGTGGAGAAAGTCCGGGTCGCCCACGGCCCAAAGGTCGGTTCACTTTTTTTAAATGGACGGAGTAAATAAATAAAAATAAATATCAAACGGAGTCCAAAAATTCCGAAATAAATTTTCACGGTCCTCTAATAAAATGTAGGACAAAGTGAACAATTTTCCCGGACCTGAAATGCAATTAAAAAATTTCCCCTAATTTTATTAAAATAACTCCGAATAAAATCCAAATAAAAATCAATAACACAATAATTTGATTTTTAACGTTTTCCTCCAATATTTCTTTTATTTTGGAGAAGTCATTTTATCTCCCCTCTTTTATTTTTATTATGAAATATTTTGGAGAGAAAAAATATTAAAAATCAATATGATCCTATTTTCAATATTTGAGAAAATTCAAATACGAAAATAAACGAAATCCCCAACTCTCTTCGTGGGTCCTTGAGTTGCTTAGAATTTCTATGATCACAACGGAAATGCAAGAAAATATGATATGCATATGATGTCCTAAGTATAACATTCCAAATTGAAAATTTGGGATGTTACAAACCTACCCCCCTTAAGATGAATCTTGTCCTCGAGATTCGGGTTGGCTAGAAAATAGGTGTGGGTGGTCCTTGCGTAGGTCTTCCTCTCGTTCCCAGGTGGCTTCATCCTTGGTGTGGTGGCTCCAGTGAACTTTGCAGAACTTGATAACCTTGCTACGTGTAACTCGGCTGGCAAACTCCAGAATCTTGACTGGTTTCTCCTCGTAGGTCATATCACTATCCAACTGAATTGCTTCCAGAGGCACTGTATCTCTCAGAGGAATATCGGCCATCTCGGCATGGCACTTCTTCAACTGGGAAACGTGAAACACGTCATGAACTCCTAACAGTCCTTCCGGTAACTCCAACTTGTAGGCTACTTTTCCCATACATTCCAAAACTCGGTATGGTCCTAAAATCTCGGGGTTAACTTTCCCTTAACTCTAAAGCGTTTAACTCCTCGCAGTGGTGATACACGAAGATATGTTGTCTCCGATTTTATAGACTACCTCCTTGCATTTTGAGTCTGCATAACTCTTTTGTCTGGACTGAGCTACCTTCAGTCTATCCCGAATCAACTTAACCTTCTCTTTAGACTCTTTAATCAAATCTGGTCCAAACAACTGACGGTTTCCAACTTCATCCCACATCAACGGTGTTGTGCACCTCCTTCCATACAAAGCTTCGAAGGGTGCCATCTTCAAACTGGATTGATAACCGTTGTTGTATGAGAACTCAGCGTAAGGCAAATTGTCATCCCAACTAGATCCATAATCTAGCGCACAAGCTCTCAACATGTCCTCCTGAATCTAGTTGACTCTCTCGGTCTGTCCATCTGTCTGCGGATGAAAGGCTGTACTAAACTCTAGCCTGGTACCCAAAGTCTGGTGCAGCTGGTGCTAAAACTTTGAAGTAAACTATGTTCCTCTATCTGATACGATGGTCCTCGGAACTCTGTGCAGACATACGATCCTGGTCATATATATCTTGGCCAACTTTGCACTTGTATAGGTGGTCTTTACAGGGATAAAGCGAGCCACTTTGGTTAAACGATCCACTACTACCCAGTTAGAATCATATCCCGATCGGGTCCTGGGTAATCCGGTGATAAAATCCATGCCAAGCTTATCCCACTTCCATTCGGATATCGACATAGGTTGCAGTAATCCTGCTGGCTTATGATGTTCTGCCTTGACTCTCTGACATACATCACATACGGCTACATACTCGGCAATATCCTTCTTCATTCTTGTCCACCAGAAACGCTCCTTCAAATCCAAATACATCTTGGTGTTTCGGGGGTGTATCGAGTATGGCGAGTCATGAGCTTCCTACAGTATCAACTTCTTGATCTCTGCATTATTGGGTACATAAACACGGTCCTCAAACCACAAGGTGTCGTGCTCATCCTCACGAAAACCTTTGGCTTTTCCTTTGCTCATCCTCTTCTTTATCTCGACAATCTCTTTGTCATCCTTCTGAGCTTCTCGAATCTTTCCCAATAATGTCGACTGAACTTCCAATGCTGCAACAAAACCTCTAGGGATTATCTCCAAACGAAGCTCCCTGAGATCTTCGGCCAACTACTTTGGCAAACCTCCGCTTACGGGGGTATCGACATAACTCTTCCGGCTCAAAGCGTCTGCTACGACATTGGCCTTTCCTGGGTGATAATGCAGCTTCATATCATAATCATTTATAAGATCCAACCATCTCCTATGCCTGAGATTCAGCTCCTTCTGTGTGAAAATGTACTTCAAACTCTTATGATCCGTGTACACATCACAATGGTTCCCAATAAGAAAATGTCTCCGGGTCTTGAGTGCATGAACTACAGCTGCTAACTCCAAATCATGCGTAGCATAATTCAACTCATGCGATCGAAGTTGACGTGAGGCATATGAAACAACTCTTCCGTCTTGAATAAGTACACCTCCAAGTCCTAAGCAAGAAGCGTCGCAATACACTTGGAAATCCTTGCGGATATCCAGCAGAATCAGCACTAGGGCTGTAACCAAACATTTCTTTAACTCCTGAAAACTTGCCTCACATTCATCTGTCCATTTAAACTTAGTGTCCTTCTTCAACAACTCTATCATGGGCTTCGCGGTCTTGGAAAAAATTCTCAATGAACCTCCGATAGTATCCCGCGAGTCCAAGGAAACTACGGATCTCTCCAACTGAGGTGGGTGCCAACCACTTAGTGACTGACTGAACCTTGGTAGGGTCTACTGCTATACCTTCTCCTGGTATAACATGTCCAAGGAATCCAACTTCCTTCAACCAAAACTCACATTTGCTGAACTTGGCATACAACAGATGTTCTCTGAGCTTCTCGAGAACCAAACGCAAATGCTCCTTGTGTTCCTCTTCATTCTTCGAGTATACCAAGATATCATCAATGAACACCACGACAAACTTATCCAAGAACTCCATGAACACCTTATTCATCATACTCATAAAATACGCAGGGGCGTTAGTCAATCCAAATGACATAACCGTGTACTCATATAGCCCGTACCTTGTGGTGAAGGATGTCTTAGGTATATCATGTTCTCGAATCTTCAACTGGTGGTATCCTGATCGCAGATCGATCTTGGAAAATACTTTAGCTCCTTGCAACTAATCAAACAAATCATTGATCATTGGCAGTGGGTACTTGTTCTTGATCCTCACATCATTCAATGCATGATAATCAACAACCATTCTCAATGATCCATCCTTCTTCTCAACCAAAAGCACTGGGCTCCCCACGGTGACGAACTTCGTCGAATGTAACCTTTCTCCAATAAATCCTTAATCTGCTTCTTAATCTCCTCCAGATCATTTGTGGGCATCCGGTATGGTCTCTTCGATGTCGGTCCGGTGCCTGCCAACAACTCTATCAAAAACTCAATGTCTCGATCCGGCGGCATGCCCGGTAGTTCCTTTGGAAATACATCTAGGTAATCCTTCACTACAGGCACTTCCTCTTGAACAACTCCCGTGAGAGAATTTACTTGGGTCCTCTTTGGTGCATGCTTGGATACATACTTAATCCTTTTTCCCTCCGGGGTGGTGAGCAGAATTGACCTACTAGCACAGTCAAGTTTCCTCCATACTTCGATAGCCAATCCATTCCTAGTATCACATTCAATCCTTGTGACTCCAAAATTATTAGGTCTGAGGGGAAAACATGGCTACCAATGGTTACGGGTATCTGATCGCACCATCGGCTGGCCATATACTCTGCTCCTGGTGAGCTTACTAACAAGGGTGTCCTAAGGGCTAAGGTGGATAACTTAAACTTGTCCACGAATCCCCTTGAAATATATGAATGTGATGCACCAGTATCAAATAGAACAAGATCAGTAAATGACTTAACCAAAAACTTACGGATAACTGCATCTGGCTGCTCTTCAACCTCTTCCACGTTCATGTGGTTCACGTGTCCCGTGTTGAAAGGGTTGGGATTCTTCCCAGAGCTTCCATTGTCGTTGCCATTCTTTGCTTCAGAACACTCGGTGGTGTAATGTCCAATCTTCCCGCACTTGGAACAAGTAATGTGACTTAGATCCTTCTTGGCGGGTGTTGCTGGGTTAGAGCGGTTCTGATTGCTGCCAGCTCCATTCTTGTTTCCATTCTTGGGCCACTGTGGTTATGCGAACTTCCTCCATTGTGGGTATGGCCTCCATGATTATGGGTAAATCCTCCCGAGTTCGGGGTGAAACAAGGCTTCTGCTGAGCTCCTGAATTGTACTTCCCTTGTCCATACTTCCTTTTGCGGCTCTCAATTTGCTGCTGCTTCCCTTCAATCATAAGAGCCTTGTCTACCAACTCCTGGTAGTTGTTAAATGTTGCCACCATTAACTGCATACTCATCTCATCATTCATCCCTTCCATAAACTTCTCTTGTTTCGCGGCATCTGTGGCCACATCATCTAGGGCATAGTGGGCTAACTTGCTAAACTCATCCATGTACTGTCCCACAGTACAGTTTCCTTGGCGTAAGTTGCGAAATTCATGCTTCTTCATACTCATAGCTCCAGTTGAGACATGAGCGGTGCGGAATGCTTGTTGAAACTGCTCCCAAGTGACATTGGCTATAGGAAAAGTGGCTGTATAATTCTCCCACCATGAGGCTGCGGGTCCATCCAATTGGTGTGCGGCAAAACGCACCTTCTCAGCATCTGTGCAACCTGCGGTGGTCGACTCCCTTCCTATCATGCGTAGCCAGTCATCAGCAACTATTGGCTCGGTGCTACTTGAAAACACCGACGGCTACAACCTCAGAAAACGGGCTAAGTTGTCAACTGGAGGTGGTGGTGGTGGGTTGTTGTTGTTGTTGCCTTGGTTCTGGACTAGTAGCTGCATCAAGGCATTCTGCTGTTGGATCAACTGGGTGAGCTCCGGTGGGAAGACAAATCCGGGGTCACATCTCGGAGGCATCTGATGGGTTTAGAGGGGAGAGATTAGAATAGAATGAGGTCTAGTGAGAAAGCACTACCCATATGCTCATGAGACAAACACATTCATATCACACCAAATCAATTCAAGCAAGGGCAGACAATCGATCTAACTATCGTTACAAAAGTGCTTGGACTACTAATATATACATGGGGAATTAATACTAATAATATGGTGGTCTACTAGAAATTTTGATCGGTGGAAGACTCCATGATGTCTGCTCCAGCTTCGTCTTCATAATCATCATCACTACTGTCAGGGTCGGAGCCGGTGCCGTCGATGATGATGTAGTCCTCGGGATGGTCATCATCTCCTCCTGGCGCGGGGTCTCCCATGAATACTCCTAGCTTCCTTGTCAGGTCGTCATTCCTCTCCACTAGTATTGTGATTTCCTCCTTGTATCCATCGCATGTAGACTTGAGTTCCTCTTCTAGCTCCATGTTCCTAGTCATCAACTTCTTCAAATCTATCATGCTTGCGCACATCTGGTTCTCCTGTCGACAAATGTGCTGGTTTAACTCCTGGATGAAAGCTGCAATGGACCTGTCCTTCCTGGTGCTGATCATCTCCCATTACTCATCTCGGCACCCACAAATCTGGTAGATAGTGTCCTTAAGATCCTTGTGATAAACTTCGCCGATGCGTCCCATGGCGATGTGGGCAGCCATGCTCTTTCCTAGACTCCAGGTGGTGCATCAAAGGAAAACTCCATGGGCTCAGTGACTGGCGTGAACGTCCTTCCTGGAACTTGAACTCGAATCATCCAACACTCTTGTTCTGGTAAAGTGGTGGTGTAGGTCCCGGTCAAGCTTGGTATTCCAATGTTCAGGTACCTAGTGCTTCCTTCAAGTGTCGTCCAAAGGGCGTGTCTTCATCCAGTTGGGCAAACTTGTTCCTTGAGTCCGCCATCCTAAAGAGTGGACAATGGAGAGGAGTCAGAAATGAGTAGAGAAGAGTGACCTATGGCTCAACTTAGTGGTCGTGTCCTACATTCAGCGTGTGCTCTGATACCATCTTGTAGCGATCCGACCTCAGGCTATCAAATCTTTGTGCATAAGTGTCATCCCTGGATCGGTAATGCTGACACACAGAGTACTCGAAGGATTTATAACAGAGTAGCAATCACACACTTATTACATCAAATGTCTCCAAAAGAGAACTTATTACAATAAATATGGCTTAAGGCCATCTAAATAAGATAACAACGGAAGGCTTGGAAGATAAAGTGAGTCAATCAACTCCAACGACATAGTTGAGTGCATGACAAACGACCTAGCGCACCTTACTCTTCGTCTGAAAAGTCTGCAACATGATATGTTGCAGCCCGAAACGGGTCAGCACATGGAATATGCTGGCAAAATAACACAGTAGAGCAACGAACAGGTAAATTCTATCACTACATGCATATATGGCTGGTGGAGGCTCTATGGTTATAATGTTTTGCGGAAAGCCAATTTTTCTCTACAACAAAGGAATATATTTTATCTAACTATCATGGTGGTTGAAACATTAAGAAGGTTCCTCCAACTCAATCCCAATTAAAAACTAATTAACAACCCAACAAATTAATTTAGGGTGGTGAGATCAACATGATAATTCAAGTACCAGATACTCAAAATGTCCATAACCGGGGACATGACTAACCATGATTAGTTTATACACTCTACAGAGGTTAGCGCACTTTTCCCCACAAGACTCGATCTCCTCCGTTGGATTCTCGCACTACATGGTGTTTGAGAAACGGATGACCGAGACACAGTCTTTCAGAAGCATTAACTCTAACCCTGGGTAGACAGTACCAACCTACATCTCGTACATCTGCTAGCCTACCACTGGAAGAGGTCATGCAACATACTCAACTATGCTAGAGACCATAATAGCTTATGGCTGCACACGGAAGTTTCTAGCATGAATAATCTTATGACCCCTTTGAGCCTGGATGGCGAACCATAGGATGATCACACGGGTCCTCCGGGATATCCTAGGACAACACTGGATTCTCCAGGTGCCCGCAACCAATCCAACCATATGTGTATTTAAGTAGCCACCTTATGTTAACCATTAATTAACAATATCATATCTGTCATGGATACACTCAAACCCAATCCATGTCTACGAGCATAGCATGGCAATATAAGCATAACGTTGAAGTAACTCCCAGGGTTTGATAATAAAACAGGTGATAGGTTCTACCTCATCATTTACTTCCCAATACTCACAACTTAACCACATCCTAATCATGTAGTGTTTGAGGATTGTAACTAATGCATAAAAATTGTGTATGAGAAGAGTATGATCAATGTGTTGCCTTGCTGATGATCCGCAAACCCTAGAGACTCGTAGTAGCACGCTTCACACTCCGGGAATTCTATCGCAAACAAACAATGGGATACATAAGCACTCAAGCATATATTCAAGGGTAAAACTCAAATAAGAAGATCAAATCTGAAAATTTAACTGAAGAGATTCGATCTGCAAAAAAGAATCAATCGAATGGGAGCTACGAAACTGAAACTATGGTCAAAAGAACTTGAAAAATAAATCTGCTTGAAACCAAATTTTAAATTGTCAAAATCATGTTCAAGTTAGTTAAATTTAAAGAGGGGTCGAGACAAAAATTTTGGCGTTGGTTTCACTGGATTTGGACAAACGGTTAAGAAGTTAAAAGGGTTTGAAGATCAGGGGCTAATTTGTGATAAAAATAATCGAGGATAGGTCCCTAGAAGAAAAGAGAAAACAAAAAGAAAAACAACGGCGCAAACGTTCGTTAGCAGAGACGAACGGGCAAACGCGTTCATTAAAAACGAAATAACGAGCGAACGCTCGCTAAATAACGAAACCGAAAAAACCGAATCTAAAAGAAAACCAATCTAAGGTTTTATAAAAATCAGCGATTTTACCTAAACCGAAAAAACTAAACCGACGAGAACCGATGGCGGATCCGGCGGCGGCTGGCTCCGGCGGGGCGGCGGCGGCTCCGGCGAAGACGGCGGCGGCGGCGAGCGGCGACGGCGCGGGCGACGGCGGCGGCTGGCGGGCGGGGATAGGGTTTCGCGCGGGGTGGGCTGGTGGGCTAGGGCGCTGTGGGGCGGCGGCTTATAAAGCCTGGGCGCGGACAGAGTCCGGGTCGCCCACGGCCCAAAGGTCGGTTCACTTTTTTTAAATGGGCGGAGTAAATAAATAAAAAGAAATATCAAACAGAGTCCAAAAACTCCAAAATAAATTTTCACGGTCCTATAATAAAATTTCGGACAAAGTGAACAATTTTCCCAGACCTAAAATGCAATTTTTTAAACAACAATTTTTTCCCTAATTTAATTAAAATAACTCCGAATAAAATCCAAATAAAAATCATTAAAACAATAATTTGATTTTAACATTTTTCCTCCAATATTTCTTTTATTTTGGAGAAGTCATTTTATCTCCTCTCTTTAATTTTTGTTATGAAATATTTAGAGATAAAATATTATTAAAAATCAATATGATCCTATTTTCAATATTTGGGAAAATTATAATACGAAAATAAACGAAATCCCCAACTCTCTCCGTGGGTCCTTGAGTTGCTTAGAATTTCTAGGATCACAACGGAAATGCAAGAAAATATGATATGCATATGATGTCCTAAGTATGACATTCCAAATTGAAATTTTAGGATGTTACACCATTGCAAGTTCGTACAACGCTCAATTTTCTCTTACACTAAATTGTCTCACACTTTTAGAAGCAATTTTTAGTGCCTTATTGCACCGATGACAACTTACTTGAAGGATCTTGCTCAATCCTTAGGTAGGTATGGTGGACTCTTGGAAATAAGATTTGGGTTTAATGGTTTTTGGATGCACAAGTAGTATCTAACCTTGGTGCGGAAATTTTGGCTAGCAAAGATGGGGGGCAAGCACCACATGTTGAAGGATCTATGACAATATAACTTCTATGTGAATATGAACAAACATAAACCATTACGTTGTCTTCCTTGTCCAACGTCAACAATTTTGGCATATAATATTTTGATGGGGGCTCACAATCACAAAAGATTTCCATGATAGTGTATTTTCATGTGAAAGTTGTCTTCCTTATACTAATTATTCGTGAATTGCTTGTAT
Organism: Triticum urartu; assembly: GCF_003073215.2. Taxonomy (NCBI): domain Eukaryota; kingdom Viridiplantae; phylum Streptophyta; class Magnoliopsida; order Poales; family Poaceae; genus Triticum; species Triticum urartu. Next base: position 512,241,764 of record NC_053025.1, on the reverse strand, counting down.
GAGCAATATTGTGATTGTCAAGCCTCAAAAGATTTCACTTTCTAAACCGAATGTGAAGCTACCACTAGTCATGATATAATTTCAAATTCATGACATTCAATTTATTCAACAATTTACTCATAGGATAAAAGTGAAGCACAAGAGTACATGACATAGAAAAGAGCTTCCTTGACGGGATGTGAATGCCACTTACTTAGCCTCCCTGGCAATTATTTGAGGACTCTATTTTATTTAAAAACTTTCAGATCTAACTACTTTATTAAAACAGCAAGCAAAACAAAATAAAATGACATTCTAATAATAGCACAACTCATGTGAAGAAGCAAAAACTTAGCCTCAACAGATACTAACCGATAATTATTAATGAAGAAAGGTGGGATGCCTACCGGGGCATCCCCAAGCTTAGATGCTTGAGACTTCTTGAAATATTATTTTGTGGTGCCTTGGGCATCCCCAAGCTTGAGCTTTTGTGTCTCCTTAATTCCTTGTATATCACGGTTTCCCTAAATCTCAAAAGCTTCATCCACACAAAACTCAACAAGAACTCATGAGATAAGTTAGTATAAACGAATGCAAAATCCTTATCATTCTCTACTGTAGCAAATCACTAAAATTATTATTCAACATTGCATACTAAATGCCTCTGCCTATTTAATACTTAGGATCATTAAACAAGCAAACATATGCAAATAATGCAAACATAACAGCAATCTGCCTAAACAGTACAATCTGTAAAGAATGCAAGAGTATCAATACTTCCCTAACTCCAAAAATTATGAAAAAATTTCACACTGTAGAAAATTTATCAGAGCTCATTTTGCAAAAGTTTCAACATTTTATCACATTCTGACTTTTCTAGGGAATTTTTGCAACAGCGGTAAACTTTCTGTTTTCAAACAGCAACATGTATACTTGCAAAATAAGCAGGACTAAGGCTATCATTGCCACTTTTATTGAAATAAAGGATGCAAAACATTATTCTAACTAACAGCAAGCAAATCCTAACAAAATAAATTGACGCTCCAAGCAAAACACATATCATGTGACGAATGAAAACATAGCTCCAAGTGAGGTTACCGATAATGTTGGAGATGAAAGAGGGGATGCCTTCCGGGGCATCCCCAAGCTTAGTTGCTTGAATATTCCTTGAATATTACCTTTGGATGCCTTGGGAATCCCCAATATTAGGGTCTTGTCACTCCTTATTCTCCTCATATCGACATCTCACCCAAAACTTGAATACTTCAATCACGCAAAACTTAACGGGACCTTGTGAAATAGGTTAGTATAATAAAGAGAAAACCATTCCACTTTTGGTAATGTCAAAGAAAAGATTAATAATTGTTCTCACACAATTCCTAAGATAGCATATCGTTTCCACAAATTATATTGAGCAATATAAGCCATAGAAACTGGAAAACAAGCAAACTATGCATTGAAAACAGACTCTGTCAAAAAGAGAACAATCGGTAGTAATCCGCACTCAAACCATACTTCTACTACTCCAAAAATTCTGAAAAATTAGGACCACGTGATCAATTTATATATTAATCTTCTGCTAAAAGATTCAACTCAAATGCACTCTTTTTTTAAAAACTAGAATTATTTTCGTGAGTGTAAAAGTTTCTGTTTTTCAGCAAGATCAAAGTAACTAACACCCAACAAGATCCCAAAGGCTTTACTTGGCACTTTATTGAAACAAAAGCTATAAAAAATAATTACAACAGTATCATAATCATGTAAACACACAAAAAAAGTAGGTAAAAGTGTTGGGTTGTCTCCCAACAAGTGCTTTTCTTTAATGTCTGTTAAGCTAGGCATGATGATTTCAATGATGCTTGCATAAAAGATAAGAATTGAAATGTAAAGAGAGAATGATGAAGAATATTACTAGCACATTTAGGTCTAACCCACTTCCTATTCATAGGGATTTTGTGAGAAAACAATTTATTAGAACAAGAATCAACTAGCATAGGAAGGCAAAACAAGTGGAACTTCAAAACAATCAACACATAGAGACGAAACTTGATATTATTGAGATATGTAAGGGCATAAGTTCCTTTATCATAATAATTTTTAGAGGCATCATGGATGAATTCCACAATATAACCATCACATACAACACTATTTTCATGATGCACAAGCATAGAAGATTTATCATGCTTTATGGCATAGATGTCATCATAATAATCATCATAGATAGCAATTTCATTGTCAGGTAAGTGCCTTTTTGGCTTTACTAAGCTATTGCCAAAGGAAGTTCTACTTTTTTGTTTTTTCTATGTTAGTTTCTAAGTCAACGTTCTACTTTTTGCTTCTCTTAGTGCTCCCTGGGTATATGAAACCATGTGTGTGCCTTGGACTGATTGGATATGCCCCAAGATTTCAGGGGTTAAGTTGTGACAACTGTGGGTTCTCTGACATAAATTCGTCTGATTTCTATGATAGTGTTTCCCTAATTTATTTTACGGATATTAATTTTTCCTTCTTGGTGTTCGCTTGATTTTTATAAAAAAGCCTAGAGAGTACTAAGATTTGGGAAATTCAGATGTTACATGTGGTCGTTTGCCAAAAATAATATGTTACATGTGGCTGAGGATAATATAGTTTTTGTGAAAGTCTCATGTATGCATAGCATTCCAGAATCTATTTTCGGCCATCACAAGATCAGTATGGCTGGCTAATTGAGTTAAGTGAAATTCTTTGTCTAATATTAGCCTGTTTCTAATCAACCAAATGATTACTTGGTCAAATAGCAATCCAGTAAGACGTTCATGTGCTTTTCTATGGCACTAACTCAATGGTAGCAAATAAAACCCGCTAATTTGCTGCTTCAGTAATGAGATATCTGCTTGGTAAATTTTGATCTACCCTACTCTTCTGCAGGAAAGAGAATAACACTATGTTAGGTCATACATATGAACCAAGTTGGGCCTACTGAGTGTAGAGTTGGTGCCGATGTTGTACAACCAAGTTGGGCCTGTCCACGTGTATTGGGGTTCTTCCATTATAGTGCACAAGAAGCGTAGCACATTATTAAGTTGATCAAGAAAGTAAGTTGGTTCATTATGAAGATTGAGGTATGGGTTTCTTGAGTGATGATCGCCTATTGATTTTATCTTTGCCTGAATTTATCATTCTTC
>NC_053025.1:512143440-512237621 GCF_003073215.2 Triticum urartu | reverse complement strand
ACACATCTAAATAGCTTCGTTGATTTGTGTGACATGCAAAATAAGGAAGATGTTGATAATGATATTGTTAAATTGAAGCTATTTCCTTTTTCGCTTAGAGATCGTGCTAAAGCTTGGTTTTCGTCTTTGCCTGAAAATAGTATTGATTCATGGAATAAGTGCAAACATGCTTTTATCTCTAAGTATTATCCTCCCGCTAAGATCATCTCCCTTAGAAACGATATTACGAATTTTAAGCAACTTGATCATGAACATGTTGCACAAGCTTGGGAGAGAATGAAACTAATGATACGTAATTGCCCACTCATGGTTTAAATTTGTGGATGATTATACAAAATTTTTATGCCGGATTGAATTTTGCTTCTAGAAATCTTTTAGATTCGGCCGCGGGAGGCACTTTTATGGAAATCACTTTAGGAGAAGCTACTAAACTCCTAGATAATATTATGGTTAATTATTCTCAATGGCATACTGAAAGATCTACTAATAAAAAGGTGCATGCGATAGAAGAAATTAATGTTTTGAGTGGAAAGATGGATGAACTTATGAAATTATTTGCTAATAAGAGTGTTTCTTCTGATCCTAATGATATGCCCTTGTCTACTTTGATTGAGAATAATAGTGAATCTATGGATGTGAATTTTGTTGGTAGGAACAATTTTGGTAACAACGCGTATAGAGGAAATTTCAACTCTAGGCCTTATCCTAGTAATCCCTCTAATAATTATGTTAATTCCAACAACAATTCTTATGGAAATTATAATAATATGCCCTCTGATTTTGAATCTAATATTAAAGAATTTATTACTTTGCAAAAGCATTTTAATGCTATGATGAAAGAAAAATTGCTTAAGATTGATGATTTGGCTAGGAACGTTGATAGAATTGCTCTTGATGTTGATTTTTTAAAACTTAGATCTATTCCACCTAAGCATGATATCAATGAGTCTCTCAAAGCCATGAGAATTTCCGTTGATGAGTGCAAAGAAAGAACCACTAGGATGCGTGCTAAGAAAGATGCCTTTTATAAGAGCGTGTTCTTCTAGTTGCTATGAAAATAAAGATGAAGATCTAAAAGTTATTGATGTGTCCCCTATTAAATCTTTGTTTTTCAATATGAATCTTGATAATGATGGGACTAAATATGATCCACCTTTACCTAGAAGGCGTTCCAAGAATTCAGAATTTGTTGATCTTGATGCTAAATTTGATAAAAGTGGGATTGAAAAATTAAAACCCTAGATGTTGCTAAACCCACTATTATGGATTTCAAGGAATTTAACTATGAAAATTGCTCTTTGATTGATTGTATTTCCTTGTTGCAATCCATGCTAAATTCTCCTCATGCTTATAGTCAAAATAAAGCGTTTACTAAATATATCGTTCATGCCTTGATGCAATCTTATAAAGAAAAACTTGAATTGGATCCCTAGAAAACTTTATGATGAGTGGGAACCAACTATTAAAATTAAAATTAAAGATCATGAATGCTATGCTTTATGTGATTTGGGTGCTAGTGTTTCCACGATTCCAAAGACTTTGTGTGATTTGTTAGGTTTCCGTGATTTTCATGATTGCTCTCTAAACTTGCACCTTGCAGATTCCACTATTAAGAAACCTATGGGAAGAATTAATGATGTTCTTATTGTTGCAAATAGGAATTATGTGCCCCTAGATTTTATTGTTCTTGACATAGATTGCAATCCTTCATGTCCTATTATTCTTGGTAGACCTTTCCTTAGAACGATTGGTGCAATTATTGATGTGAAGGAAGGAAATATTAGAATCCAATTTCCATTAAGGAAAGGCATGGAACAATTTCCTAGAAATAAAATTAAATTACCTTATGAATCTATTATGAGAGCCACTTATAGATTGCCTACCAAAGATGACAATACCTAGATCTATTCTTGCTTGTTATGCCTAGCTAGATGCGTTAAACGATAGCGCTTGTTGGGAGGCAACCCAATTTTTTTATTCCTTGATTTTTGCTCCTGTTTAGTAATAAATAATTTATCTAGAATCTGTTTTGGTTGTGTTTTTTGTGTTTAATTAGTGTTTGTGCCAAGTAGAACCGTTGGGAAGACATGGGGAAAGTGTTGTTGAACTTGCTGTAAAAAACAGAAACTTTAGCGCTCACGAGAACTGCTATCATCTTTATTTGGAGAGTGATATTTAGTTAATTATTTTTGAAGATGATTTATTTTAGAATTTTTGGGGTTCCAGATCTGCGCTAGCTACAGATTACTACAGACTATTCTGTTTTTGACAGATTCTGTTTTTCGTGTGTTGTTTGCTTATTTTGATGAATCTATGGCTAGTAAAATAGTTTATATACCATAGAGAAGTTGGAATAAAGTAGGTATAACACCAATATAAATAAAGAATGAGTTCATTACAGTACCTTGAAGTGATCTTTTATTTTCTTTCGCTAACGGAGCTCACGAGATTTTCTATTTTAAGTTTTGTGTTGTGAAGTTTTCAAGTTTTGGGTAAAGATTTGATGGATTATGGAACAAGGAGTGGAAAGAGCCTAAGCTTGGGGATGCCCATGGGACCCCCAAGATAATCTAAGGACACCTAAAAGCCAAAGCTTGGGGATGCCCCGGAAGGCATCCCCTCTTTCGTCTACTTCTATCGGTAACTTTACTTGGAGCTATATTTTTATTTACCACATGATATGTGTTTTGCTTGGAGCGTCTTGTATGATTTGAGTATTTGCTTTTTAGTTCACCACAATCATCCTTTCTGTACACCCCTTCTGAGAGAGCCATACATGATTTGGAATTTGTTAGAATACTCTATGTGCTTCGCTTATATCTTTTGAGTTATATAATTTTGCTCTAGTACTTCACTTATATCTTTTAGAGCACGGTGGTGGATTTATTTTATGGAAACTATTGATCTCTCATGCTTCACATAGATTATTTTGAGAGTCTTTAATAGCATGGTAATTTTCTTAAAATCTTAATATGCTTGGTATACAAGATTAATAATAAAACTTTCTTATGAGTGTGTTGAATACTATGATAAGTTTGATACTTGATAATTGTTTTGAGATATAGAGATGGTGATATTAAAGTCATGCTATATGAGTAGTTGTGAATTTAAGAAATAATTGTGTTGAAGCTTGTGATTCCCGTAGCATGCACGTATGGTGAACCGTTATGTGATGAAGTCGGAGCATGATTTATTTATTGATTGTCTTCCTTATGAGTGGCGGTCGGGGACGAGCGATGGTCTTTTCCTACCAATCTATCCCCCTAGGAGCATGCGCTAATACTTTGCTTTGATAACTTATAGATTTTTGCAATAAGTATATGAGTTCTTTATGACTAATGTTGAGTCCATGGATTATACGCACTCTCACCCTTCCACCTTTGCTAGCCTCTCTAATACCGCGCACCTTTCGCCGGTATCATACACCCACCATATACCTTCCTCAAAACAGACACCATACCTACCTATTATGGCATTTCCATAGCCATTCTGAGATATATTGCCATGCAACTTTCCACCGTTCCATTTATTATGACATACTCCATCATTGTCATATTGCTTAGCATGATCGTGTAGTTGACATCGTATTTGTGGCAAAGCCACCATTCATAATTATTTCATACATGTCACTGCTGAGTCATTGCATATCCCGGTACACCGCCGGAGGCATTCACATAGAGTCATATTTTGTTCGAAGTATCGAGTTGAAATTGTTGAGTTGTAAGAAAAATAAAAGTGTGATGACCATCATTATTAGAGCATTGTCCCAGTGAGGAAAGGATGATGGAGACTATGATTCCCCCACAAGTCGGGATGAGACTCCGGACGAAAAATAAAAAAAAGGAAGAAAAGAGGCCATAAAAAAGGAGAAAAGGCCCAAATAAAAAAATGAGAGAAAAAGAGAGAAGGGACAATGTTACTATCCTTTTACCACACTTGTGCTTCAAAGTAGCACCATGATCTTCATAGTAGAGAGTCTCTCATGTTATCACTTTCATATACTAGTGGGAATCTTTCATTATAGAACTTGGCTTGTATATTCCAATGACGGGCTTCCTCAAATTGCCCTAGGTCTTCATGAGAAAGCAAGTTGGATATACACCCACTTTGTTTCTTTTTGAGCTTTCATATACTTATAGCTCTAGGGCATCCGTTGCATGGCAATCCCTACTCACTCACATTGATATCTATTGATGGGCATCTCCATAGCCCGTTGATACGCCTAGTTGATGTGAGACTATATTCCCCTTTTTGTCTTCTCCACAACCACCACTCTATTCCACCTGTAGTGCTATATCAATGGCTCACGCTCATGCATTGCATGAAAATCGAAAAAGTTTTGAGAATTTCAAAAGTATGAAACAATTGCTTGGCTTGTCATCGGGGTTGTGTATGGTTTAAATATTTTGTGTGGTGAAGATAGAGCATAGCCAGACTATATGATTTTGTAGGGATAACTTTCTTTAGCCATGTTATTTTGAGAAGACATAATTGCTTTGTTAGTATGCTTGAAGTATTATTTTTTATGTGAATATGAACTTTTGTCTTGAATCTTTCGGATCTGAGTATTCATACCACAATTAAGAAGAATTACATTAAAATTATGCCAAGTAGCACTCCGCATCAAAAATTCTGTTTTTATCATTTACCTACTCGAGGACGAGCAGGAATTAAGCTTGGGGGTGCTTGATACGTCTCCAACGTATCTATAATTTTTGATTGCTCCATGCTATATTATCTATTGTTTTGGACATTATTGGGCTTTATTATCCACTTTTATATTATTTTTGGGACTAACCTATTAACCGGAGGCCCAGCCCAGAATTGTTGTTTTTTGCCTGTTTTAGGGTTTTGAAGAAAAGGAATATCAAACGGAGCCAAAACCCTAATTCCACCGCCGTAACTTTCTGTATCCATGAGATCCCATCTTGGGGCCTGTTCCGGAGCTCCGCCGGAGGGGGCATCGATCACGGAGGGCTTCTACATCAACACCATAGCCTCTCCGATGAAGTGTGAGTAGTTTACCTCAGACCTACGGGTCCATAGTTAGTAGCTAGATGGCTTCTTCTCTCTTTTTGGATCTCAAAACAATGTTCTCCCCCTCTCTTATGGAGATCTATTCGATGTAATCTTCTTTTGGCGGTGTGTTTGTTGAGACTGATGAATTGTGGGTTTATGATCAAGTCTATCTATGAATAATATTTGAATCTTCTCTGAATTCTTTTATGTATGATTGGTTATCTTTGCAAGTCTCTTCGAATTATCAGTTTGGTTTGGCCTACTAGATTGATCTTTCTTCCAATGGGAGAAGTGCTTAGCTTTGGGTTCAATCTTGCGGTGTCCTTTCCCGGTGACAGTAAGGGCAGCAAGGTGCGTATTGTACTGTTTCCATCGAGGATAACATGATGGGGTTTTCTTCATATTGCATGAATCTATCCCTCTACATAATGTCATCTTGCTTAAGGCGTTACTCTGTTTTTAACTTAATACTCTAGATGCATGCTAGATAGCGGTCGATGAGTGGAGTAATAGTAGTAGATGGAGGCAGGAGTCGGTCTACTTGTCTCGGACGTGATGCCTATATACATGATCATACCTAGATATTCTCATAACTATGCTCAATTCTGTCAATTTCTCAACAGCGATTTGTTCACCCACCGTAGAATACTTATGCTCTCGAGAGAAGCCACTAGTGAAACCTATGGCCCCCGGGTCTATCTTTATCATATTAATCTCCTACTACTTAGTTATTTCCTTTTCTATTTACTTTGCCTTTATTTTACTTTGCATCTTTATCATAAAACTACCAAAAATATTATCTTATCATATCTATCAGATCTCACTCTCGTAAGTGGCCCTATAGGGATTGACAACCCCTATTTGCGTTGGTTGCGAGGATTTATTTGTTTTGTGCAGGTGCGAGGGACTCGCACGTAGCCTCCTACTGGATTGATACCTTGGTTCTCAAAAACTGAGGGAAATACTTACGCTACTTTGCTGCATCATCCCTTCCTCTTCAGGGAAAACCAACGCAGTGCTCAAGAGGTAGTAGGGAGTCAGCCAGGAAATTCTGGACTCGGTTCCTAACTAAAAAGAACCAAATTGTCGACTGTCCGGATGCTGAGGCCTTAGCGGCATTTAAACATAACATCCGTGACGAGTGGCTCGCCCGACACCTCGGCCAAGAGAAGCCGAAGTCCATGGCAGCCCTCACAACACTCATGACCCGCTTTTGTGCGGGCGAGAACAGCTGGCTGGCTCACAGCAATAACACATCAAGGAATCCTGGCAATTCAGATGCCAGCGATAGCAACAGCAAGCCACATCGCAACAGACACAAGCGCCGCAACAACAGTGACAACACCGAAGACACGGCAGCCAATGCTGGATGCAGTGGCTCTAAATCCGGTCAGCGGAAAAAGCCGTTCAAAAGAAGCAATCCGGGCCCGTCCAGTTTGGACCATATACTCGATCTCTCGTGCCAAATTCACGGCACCCCCGATAAACCAGCCAACCACACCAACAGAGAATTCTGGGTGTTCAAACAGGCCGGCAAGTTGAATGCCGAAAACAAGGAAATGGAGCTGCATAGAGACGACGAGGAGGAGCCCCGGCCGCTGAAGACAGGAGGACAGAAGAAATTGCCTCCCCAAGTGAAAACCGTGAACATGATATACGCAACCCATATTCCCAAGCGGGAACGGAAGCGTGCACTAAGGGACGTCTATGCGATGGAGCCAGTCACCCCAAAGTTCAACCCATGGTCTTCTTGTCCGATCACTTCCGATTGCAGGGACCACCCTACCAGTATCCGTCATGGCGGTTCTGCCTCATTGATCCTTGATCCCATCATCGACGGATTTCACCTCACTCGAGTCCTTATGGATGGTGGCAGCAGCCTAAACCTGCTCTATCAGGATACAGTGCACAAAATGGGTATCGACCCCTCAAGGATCAAACCCACAAAAACCACCTTTAAAGGGGTCATACCAGGTGTAGAGGCCTGTTGCACGGGCTCAATCACACTAGAAGTGGTCTTCGGATCCCCGAACAACTTCCGAAGCGAGGAGTTGATCTTCGATATCGTCCCCTTCCACAGTGGCTATCACGCACTGCTCGAACGAACCGCATTCACCAGATTCAATGTGGTACCGCATTATGCATACCTCAAGCTCAAAATGCCAGGACCTCGCGGGGTTATAACAGTTAGTGGAAACACAGAACGCTCGCTCTGTACGGAGGAGCACACTGCGGCCCTCGCAGCAGAAGTACAAAGCAGCCTTCTGAGGCTAACCGCCAATTCAACGATAAAGCCCCCGGACACCTTCAAGCGAGTCTGGAGTACCCTGCAATAGGATCGCCCGGCACGTTCTGAGCTTTCCTAGCAATTCGGCCTCCGTCCTAGTCCCAATCAAGCAGCGAAATTTGCGCCGCGCGTCCATAATTACGCATACAAGATGCCATGGGCATAGGCGGAGGCACGGCTATGGCACGGCCCACAATGCGGCTCAACCGCCTCAGTACCCATATATATTTACCATTTTCTTCCTTTCAGGACCCTATTCTCTGAAGGCCCTCTCCATTACCCTGATTATCAGACCCATCACGGGAAGGAAACACCAAGGAAGCAGGAAGCTTTGACGTACAAGGGAATCCCCAGCTGGTCTCTGATAACGATCGCTATACCTGTTTTACATACCCACACGCAGCCTGCCCTTGGATAGGACATGCCAAATAGTCCTATTTTTGCTTATTGCACTACTTGAATACATACGCTTTGACGTATCATTTAAATAACAATGCACATCATTAGCTTATTATTGCCTTTCTTCATCTTTTTCCCTGTCTTCTCATTTACGACAAATTGCAACCGTACATTCTGGTACGTCTAGTGCGTCAGGGGCTTCAGTGTACCCCATAACACGGCAAGAAAAGTCCGAACACTTTCGACAGTGCGGCACCCCGAACTTATAGCATTATATGCATCAGCTCTGAATCATGTCTTGGGTCAATAGTTGGGTTTGCCCGGCTCCCATGTTTGGGTACCTTACGTTCCGCTATATGAGCTAAGGTAGCACTGGGAGAACTACTGCGATTGTGTCCCAGTTCTTCCAGAGAAGCACCTCAGTAGAGAAAGCCGAAAACTGACTGTCATGATGTGGCGAGAGCTGGTCACTATTCGAGAGGTCTCAAATCCTTAAAGATTTTTTCCGCTTCGGGCGAGGAATCGGCCTTGTCCGATTAAGGCGTATATAGCGCCCCAAGTTCGGCCTTCCAAATACTAGGGGCTTTGCCAAAATTTAAAATTGTAGACTTCTATGGCTAAGTGAGAGTGATAAAGCTGTATAGTCCGATTGCCTTGTTCGCTGTGCTAAACACCTCCTTAAAGGACCAATTTTTTTGGATAAAGAGTGTTTAAGATTTATCCTGAACACCTCAGTACTAGTTACATGGGGGCAGAAGCCGACGACTGGCCAACTCTCAGATTTTATAAACGGCTGCACAGAAGGTAATATTTTAATTCGACAAGCGTTATATAGCACACATAAACTCGCTTTCATATTATAGGATCACATGAGTACATTCATTCAAATATTACATCCTTAGCACATTCCTTCGCCACAAGGCGGGCACCCTTCAGGACACTGTCATAATACTTTTCGGGGTGGCGATGCTCCTAGCCCTCCGGTGGCCCCTCCTTCACTAGCTTTTCGGCGTCCATCTTCGCCCAGTGCACTTTCGCACGGGCAAAGGCCCTGCGCACACCTTCAATGCAGATGGACCGCTTTATGACTTCAAACCATGGGCAGGCGTTCACAATCCGCTTTACCAGGCCGAAGTAGCTGCCAGGCAGGGGCTCGCCAGGCCACATCCGAAGTATGAGACCCTTCATGGCCAGTTCGGCCGCCTTGTGAAGCTCGACTAGTTGCTTCAGGTGGTCGCTCAAGGGCACCGGATGTTCGGTCCCAGTATATTGAGACCAGAACAAATTTTATGTCGAGCTCCCTTCCTCGGCCCAGTAGAACTCCGCGGCATCCGATACACTGCTGGGTAGATCTGCGAACGCTCCTGGAGAGCTCTGAATTCGGATAAGTAAAAGGAAATTTTCCTTCACATGCTTTCTTTGCATAATGAATGCCTTACCCGCCACTATCTTTTTGACCGCCTGAATCTCTTGGAGGGACTTTTGAGCTTCGGCCTTGGCATTTTGTGCGTTCTCGAGGGCCTTCGCAAGCTCGGACCCCTGCATCTTAGAGTCACACTCCAAGGGCTCGAATTTCTTGACGAAATCCTAGAGCTCTTGCTGAACCTCGCCGACTCGGGCCTCTTTCTTCTCGCGCTCGATGCGCTCCTGGGCTACTCTGTCTTCGGCCTTAGACAACGCCTTCTTCAGGGCCGCCACTTCGGTCGTGGCCCCTAGCAAAATACATGATGATCCTATGATCTAATAACCACTTATTTCTTTATCGATATACAGACGGGGTATCACTTACCTTTGTTCTCTTTGAGCTACCTCTTGGTAAGGCCGAGCTCTTCCTCGGACCGCTCAAGGCCCTGCTTCAGTCCGGAGACCTCCGTAGTACGAGCGGCAGCGGCCAGCAGTGAAGCCTGCTTATTCACAAAGACATATTCTGATTAGACTCATGTGATTGTTATTTGATCCTTGGTTCGGCCTTTCTTTGCGAACACCAAACAGAGCATCATGGGCTACTGTCTATGTTGTGATATTTTCTCATAATTCGATTACTTACCTCAAAGCATGTTAGGAGGCTGGCACAGGCTTCGGTCAATCCGCTTTTGGGGGACCGAACCTTCTCGACCACCGCACTCATGATAGTGTGGTGCTCTTCATCAATGGAAGCACCATGAAGGGCTTCCGGCAAGTTGTCCAATGCCTCTAGATGGACAAAGGCCATCGGCATAGACGGCTCACCCCCCTTAGCAAGGGGTCGCCTGACAGAATCCGGAACCACTGGTGGGTCCGGCGCAATATCCGGTTGGGGGCCGAACTTTCTGCGGTCCCCGTCATTAAGACCCACGGGAGTCTGACCCCCATGCGCTCGGCATCTGGGATGTCGCCTCGATCCGATGCCCTTTGAGACAACACCTCGACGACGTTAGTGGGCCGGGGGGAGGTGGCTGTCGGGAGTGAATCGATGTTCATCGCCGACTGGCCCAAAGACTCATCCGAAGAAGATATGTCGATATGGGCTTTGGATGGACTGCATGATCATGTTCGACACGATAAGAAGCAATAAAACAAAACATACCAGAACTATTATAATATCCGGATACTTACAACTTCTCCAGGGGCTTGTCCCTGGGCAACCACTACTCGTCGTTGTAAGCGGCTATTGTGGAGTGGTCCGGAAGGAGGGTCCTTCCCTTCTTCGACCCTTCGGCCTCCCCAGATGGGGCGGCCTTCCTTTTCTTGTCCTCCCCGGTTGGGGGGAGAGGACTTTCCTCTTCCTCCTCCTCATTTTCATGGGAGGAGTGCGCCTCGGTGTTTCCGGACGATGAGTCTGATAACCTTGCGCCGGAGACCTTTCCTGGTCCCCGCGGCCTTCTTCTTGGCCTTCTTCTCCGGCGCCTCATTGGGCGCCGGAACCAACATCTCCGTTAAGAGAGCCCTTGTTGTTTCTTCGGGCAATGGGGCCGGATAATCGATCCGCTCCGCTGTCACTACCCAGTCCTGTTAAAATGGCGTGGAGGCTCAGATCCCTCACATGATTATGCTGGGGAAAGGAATATCTTATGAGATATAAAGAGCTTACCGGATTGGCGGGGCGCTTTGCGTTGAGTCCGCGATCCTCGGTAAGGCGAGGAGGTACCTCAGCGGCCTTGAACAGCACCTTCCATACGTCTTTGTGCATTGTGTCGAAAAGCTCTCGCAATGTCCGGTGCTTGGTCGGGTCGATCTCCCACATATTGAATGCCTGTCTTTGACACGGAAGGATCCGGCGGAAGAGCATGACCTGGACCACATTGACAAGCTTGATTTTCTTTCTTATCATATTTTAACATAGTTCTAGAGTCCTGTCAGCTCTACCGATGAACCCCAGGATAGGCCCTTCTCTTTTCAGGAGGTGAGCCGCGTCGGGATGCCGGATCAAAATTCGGGGGCCGCCACCCAGTTGGTGTCGCGCGGCTCGGTGATGTAGAACCACCCCGATTTCCACCCCTTCACGGTCTCCACATAGGAGCCTTCGAGCCAGGTGACGTTGGGTATTTTACCCACCATGGCGCCTCCGCACTCCGCTTTCTGTCCTACCACCACCTTCAGTTTCATGTTGAAGGTCTTCAGCCACAGGTCGAAGTGGGGCTTGATGCGGAGGAAGGCCTCGCACACGACGATAAACGCCGAGATGTTGAGGATGAAATTGGGGGCCAGATCATGGAAGTCCAGCCCATAGTAGAACATGAGCCCACAAACAAATGGGTGGAGGGGAAATCCCAGTCCACGGACGAAGTGGGTGAGGAATACCACCCTCTCCTGGGGTTCTAGAGTAGGGACAATTTGCCCTGCGACTGGGAGCCAGTGCGCGATGTCTGCGGCCAGGTATCCGGCTTCCCGGAGCTTCGTAATGTTCTCCTCCGTAACGGAGGAGACCATCCACTTGCCTCCCGCTCCGGACATGTTTGGAATGGCTTTGCGAAGAAAATGAGAACTTGGGCGCTGGAGCTCGAGTGCGCGAGAATGGATGGGCAGGGGAAGAAGAAGGCGTGGGTAAAAAAGAGGCATCCTTGTCCCTTTATAAAGGCGGTAGAAACTGTGCGCCTCCATACTTGCCCCATAAAATCGCTTATTCCCCAAGCGCTGCTATTGATGGCACTGTTGGGTTACCCATATCCGTATTGATGAGAATCCCATTATAAGGGGAACACGATCTCTGCTTCGACAAGACGTGCCAATAAAACCGCCTCGCAACACGTGCAGTGGCAGGCAGATGTCGGGGGATTGATCCACGAGCACCTATGGGACCGGCGGACCGAGTCCCTTTTGTTTCGGTGGGGGCGAGGGTCGCACGAAGAGCGGATCGAGGCGAAGCACACGAGCAGTTTACCCAGGTTCGGGCCGCACGGATGCGTAAAACCCTACTCCTGCTTTGTGGTTTGTATTGAGTTCTTGCTCGGGAGCGCGGAGTGCTACAGTACACCCCAGCGGCTAACGAGACCGAGCGTGAGTGTTCTCTTCCTCCTAACCTTTTTCTCTATGTTACGCATGGGCCTCCTTTTATATGCTCAAGGGGTCACCGAGAGGTGGCAACGTAGACAAGGGTAAAAATGGAAAGGTGTTGCGGTTGGTACAGCTACCTGCTATAGTGTATCATACCTAACCCTGACGGCAGGGGACAAAGGCATTAAATGCCTGTCTGCGTCGCTCAAATAGTGCAAAAGGGACCGTCAGGGACGCCACCGCTCGCCACGATGGCAATCTTGTCAGCGCCACTTGCCACCGCGCACCGCTGGCTGCACAGCCCCCCGCCATGTACGCCTGGAAGGGTCCCAGAGCGACACGTTGGTGGATGTGCTGGAGCGCGGACACAGAGTGGTGGCTTGCCGCGGCAAGCGCCTTGCCGCGGTCGTTGTCTTGTCGTGTCCGGGAGCTTGTCGCTCACCGGGCCTTGCCGGGACGCGTGGCGCGTCGCGGCAAGTTCCTTGAGATGCCTTGGTTGGCCTTCCCGGCAAGCTCCTCTTGCCGGGGTCTTGTCTCCTTGGCTTGGATACTTTGTCCTTGAATGGCTCCAAAGGAACCACGGAGGACCTTGGCGGTCACCCGGCAAGCCTTGCCGCGGGATGCTGCGACTGCCCGTGCACAAGTTCGGGATACTAGGGTACCCCTACACTAGTACACCGACAGCAGGGAAAAATGGTTCGTAATGACCAGGCCACGGCAGGACGTCACGTTATAAAAAGTTGTCAGCAGATTAGATTTGTGGAATAATATACTCTCTACAGTGGTATGTGGAATTTATTTTACAGAGCTAGACACGATCCTTGTATTCAAAATCTTCAATGGAGTATTCGGAGAAGGAACCCGCCTTGCAATGCCGAAGACAATCTACGCGCCGGACTCATCGTCATTGAAGCCTGGTTCAGTGGCTACTGAGGGAGTCCTGGATTAGGGGGTCCTCGGACAGCCGGACTATATACTTTGGCCGGACTGTAGGACTATGAAGATACAAGATTGAAGACTTCGTCCCGTGTCCGGGTGGGACTGTCCTTTGCGTGGAAGGCAAGCTTGGCAATTCAGATATGTAGATCTCCTCCCTTGTAACCGACTCTGTGTAACCCTAGACCCCTCCGGTGTCTATATAAATGGGAGGGTTTAGTCCGTAGGACAACAACAATCATAATCATAGGCTAGCTTCTAGGGTTTAGCCTATATGATCTCGTGGTAGATCAACTCTTGTAATACTCATGTCATCAAGATCAATCAAGCAGGAAGTAGGGTATTACCTCCGTCGAGAGGGCCCGGACCTAGGTAAACATTGTGTTCCCCGCCTCCTGTTACCATCAGCCTTAGACGCACAGTTCGGGACCCCCTACCCGAGATCCGCCGGTTTTCACACCGACAATGGGTCAATCACAACGAGTGTTTTTGTAGAAAATGCATCTTGATGTTTCGTGCAATGCACGGATCTTGCTAGTACTCCTACAGAAGACTAAGTTGGTGATGATGGTGTGTCTGCCATCCCTCGTTTCTGACCATTAGATCTACATCTAATGACTGTGAGGTAAGTTGTTGCCTTTTCTCACAAACATCCCACTTGTCTATCAATTTGCAGAAAAACCCATAATTAGAATCTTAAAACCAACCACATCCCTCCCTGACCTCACCAAAACAGCCCAAGGAATATATTCTAATTGAAACATAATATATCTCTAGTGATATATGTATATCAAAATTAGAGTGTTTTGTATCAAGTTTGTGAATAAGTACTATTCTAATTATGATTCGTTGCAACACACATGAACATTGCTAGTATTTCCAACCATGCAAATAAAATCCCTAGTATTCCATAGTATCGAGTTTTCCATCAAGATATTAGTCACTCATGGTTGATATTTACTTTCCATCATGTACACATATGAACTATGTAACTAGCCGTGCTTATTGGGTTCTGAGGGAGTCCTGGATTAGGGGGTGTCCGGATGGCCGGACTGTACCTTCAGCCGGACTCCTGGACTATGAAGATACAAGATTGAAGACTTTGTCCCGTGTCCGGAAGGGACTTTCCTTGGCATGGAAGCCAAGCTTGGCGATACGGATATGCAGATCTCCTACCATTGTAACCGACTTTGTGTAACCCTAACCCTCTCCGGTGTCTATATAAACCGGAGGGTTTTAGTCCGTAGGACAACATACATAACAACAATCATACCATAGGCTAGCTTCTAGGGTTTAGCCTCTCCGATCTCGTGGTAGATCTACTCTTGTACTACCCATATCATCAATACTAATCAAGAAGGACGTAGGGTTTTACCTCCATCGAGAGGGCCCGAACCTGGGTAAAACTTCGTGTCCCTTGCCTCCTGTTACCATCCGGCCTAGATGCATAGTTCGGGACCCCCTACCCGAGATCCGCCGGTTTTGACACCGACATTGGTGCTTTCATTGAGAGTTCCTCTATGTCGTCGCCGTCAGGCTTGATGGCTCCTACGATCATCAATGGCGATGCAGTCCAGGGTGAGACCTTCCTCCCCGGACAGATCTTCGTCTTCGGCGGCTTTGCACTGCGGGCCAATTCACTTGGCCATCTGGAGCAGATCGAAAGCTATGCCCCTAGCCGTCAGGTCAGATTTGGAAGTTTAAACTACACGGTTGACATCCGCGGGGACTTGATCTTCGACGGATTCGAGCCACTGCCGAGCGCGCCACACTATCACGACGAGCATGATCTAGCTCTACCGCCGAACAGTGCCCTGGAGGCCGCACCCGCATCGGCTTCGACCCTTAATTCGGAGCCAACTGCGCTGATCGAGGTTGGGTGGTTGGCCGCCGCCTCGGGGGCTCCGATCCCAACGGCGATCGAGCCGAACACCAGCCCCGCACTCTGCGAGACTCGTGACTCCAAGGAGCCAGACTCCTCTCCGGACTCCGAACCCTCCACGCCCCTGCCGATCGAATCTGATTGGGCGCCGATTATGGAGTTTACTGCCGCGGACATCTTTCAGCACTCGCCTTTCGGCGATATTCTGAAGACCCTGAAGTCTCTCTCTTTATCAGGAGAGCCCTGGCCGGACTACGTTCAGAAAGGTTGGGATTCGGACAATGAAGAAATTCAAAGCCCACCCACCACCCACTTTGTAGCCACTGTTGACGACTTAACCGACATGCTCGACTTCGACTCCGAAGACATCGACGATATGGACGCCGATGAAGGAGACGATGAAGAACCAGCGCCTATCAGGCCCTGGAAAGCCACCTCATCATATGGCATATACATGGTGGACACCCCAAAAGAAGGAGACGGTGATGGAACAGCGGAGGATGACCCCTCCAAGAAACAGCCTAAGCGCCGGCGTCAGCGGCGCCGCTCAAAATCCCGCCAAAACAAATACGGTGATTCCAGCACGGGAGATAATAATACTCCAGGAAGTGCCAAAGAAAACCCCCTCCAGCAAGATTTAGCATAGGAGGATGGAGAAACCAGCCCTCATGAGAGAGCGGCAGACAGAGAGGTCGAGGACGATAATTATATGCCTCCCTCTGAAGACGAGGCAAGCCTCGACGACGACGAATTCGTTGTGCCAGAGGATCCCGTCGAGCAAGAGCGTTTTCAACGCAGGCTTATGGCCACGGCAAGAAGCCTCAAGAAAAAACAGCAACAGCTTAGAGCTGATCAAGCTTTGCTAGTCGACAGATGGACTGAAGTCCTTGCGGCTGAAGAGCATAAACTCGAACGCCCCTCCAAGAGCTACCCAAAGCGCAGGTTGCTACCCCGATTAGAGGAGGAAGCACTTGATGCGGCCGACCGGCCACCTCGTGGCCGCGACAAAGAGGCCTCTCGGCCCTCCACTCAAGCCGCACCCCGTACCAAGGCACGAGAATATGCGCCGGACTTATGAGATATGTTGGAGGACAAGGCAAGGCAAACAAGATCAATCTACGGATCGCGTGGGCGCCCCACGGCTCGAGACGGTAACCATCACGCCGGCCACAAATTCGGCAGGGCCGAACACAGTAGACAAAGCTCATTGGAGCTATGTCGTGATATATCCCAATACAGAGGCGCCGCACACCCACTATGCTTCACAGACAAAATAATGGATCATCAAATCCCTGAGGGTTTCAAACCCGTAAATATTGAATCATATGATGGCACAATAGATCCTGCGGTATGGATCGAGGATTATCTCCTTCATATCCACATGGCCCACGGCGATGATTTCCACGCCATCAAATACCTCCCACTCAAGCTTAAAGGACCAGCTCGGCATTGGCTTAATAGCTTGCCAACAGGATCAATCAGTTGTTGGGAGGACCTGGAAGCCGCATTCCTCGACAATTTCCAGGGCACTTATGTGCGACCCCCAGACGCCGATGACCTAAGTCACGTAATTCAGCAGCCAGAGGAATCGGCTAGGCAATTCTGGACAGGGTTCCTAACAAAGAAAAATCAAATAGTCGACTGTCCAGACACTGAGGCCCTAGCAGCCTTCAAGCACAATATCCATGATGAGTGGCTTGCCCGGCACCTTGGACAAGAAAAGCCGAAGTATATGGCAGCACTCACGACACTCATGACCCGCTTTTGCACCGGGGAAGACAGCTGGCTTGCTCGTAGCAACAATATGACCAAGAACCCTGGCAATTCGGACACCAGGGACAGTAGTGGCAGGTCGCGTCGCAACAAGCAGAAGCGCCGCATTAATGGAGACAATGCTGAGGATACGGCAGTTAATGCCGGATTCAGAGGCTCTAAATCCGGTCAGCAGAAAAAGCCATTCAAAAGGAATCCTAGGGGCCCGTCCAGTTTGGACCGAATACTCGACCGCTTGTGCCAGATACATGGCACCCCCAAAAAGCCGGCCAATCACACCAACAGGGATTGTTGGGTGTTCAAGCAGGCAGGCAAGTTAAACGCCGAAAATGAAGACAAGGGGCTGCATAGTGATGATGATGAGGAGCCCCGGCCGCCGAACAACAGTGGACAGAAGGGTTTTCCCCCACAAGTGCGGACGGTGAACATGATATACGCAACCCACGTCCCCAAAAGGGAGCGGAAGCGCGCGTTAAGGGACGTATACGTGGTAGAGCCAGTCGCCCCAAAGTTCAACCCATGGTCCTCCTGCCCGATCACCTTTGATCGAAGGGACCATCCCACTAGCATCCGTCATGGCGGATTCGCCACATTGGTTCTAGACCCAATTATTGACGGATTTCATCTCACTAGTGTCCTTATGGACGGCGGCAGCAGCCTGAACCTGGTTTACCAGGATACAGTGCGGAAAATGGGCATAGATCCCTCGAGGATTAAGCCCACCAAAACGACCTTTAAAGGCGTAATACCAGGTGTAGAGGCCAACTGTACAGGCTCAGTCACACTTGAAGTGGTCTTTGGATCTCCGGATAATTTCTGAAGCGAGGAGTTAATCTTCGACATAGTCCCATTCCGCAGTGGCTATCACGCACTCCTCGTGCGAACCGCATCCGCCAAGTTCAATGCGGTACTGCACTACGCATAACTTAAGCTCAAAATGCCAAGCCCTCGAGGAGTAATTACGGTCAATGGATGGAAACACCGAACGCTCCCTCCGAACGGAGGAGCACATGGCGGCCCTTGCAGCAGAAGTACAAAGCAGCCTCTCCAGACAGTTCTCTAGTCCGGCCATTAAACGACCGGACACCGTCAAGCGCGCCCGGAGTAACCTACAACAAGACCGCCTGGCACGACCCGAGCAGGCATAGCAATGCGGCCCCAACCCCATCCCTCGCAAAAATGCGATACCAGTACTTCGCATACATAACTACGCTCTAGAAATACCATGGGTACAGGGGGAGGGGCACCATCACGGCACGCCCGAAACACGGCTTAAACCGCACCAGGGGCTGCCGATTTTTTAATTTTCTCTTTCAGGACTCCACTCTTCGGAAGGCCCGTTCGGCAGTTCAATTGCCGAACAAATGATGCAAGAACCAGGGAAGTAGACAAGCCACACCGCATTACGGAACTCCCAGGTGGTCTCTATCACGAGCAGTATAACTGTTTCGCATACTATTCCGCAGCTTGCCCCTGGAGCGGACACGTCAAATAGTCCAGCCTTTTGCTTATCGCATTATTTGTATCGTTCTGCTTTGATCGCAGCCCTCTTTAATAAACAATGCATAGCTTTTGTCTATTTTTGCATCACTCTTTTTTAATACATGTTCCTTAACGACATGTTGCATCCGTACACTTTGGTACGACCAAATCATGCCAGGGGCTTTAGTACCCCTCAATATGGTGTGAGAAGTCCGAACACTTTAACAAGTGCGGTACCCCGAACTTATAGCATTATATGTCTTGGGTCAATAGTTGGGTTTGCCCGGCTCCTATGTTTTGGTGCCTTACGTTCCGCTATATCGGCTAAGGTAGCACTAGGAGAACCACTGCGATTGTGCCCCAGTTGAGCTGGGTCGAGCACCTCAGTGGAGAAAGCTAAAACTGACTATCATGATGAAGCGAGAGCTGGTCGCTGTTCGAGAGGTTTTTCGAGTCCCTAAAGACTTATGCCGCTTAGAGCGAGGAGCCGGCTCTGTCCGGCCAAGGCGTGGATAGCGCCCCGAACTCAGTCTTCCAAATACCAAGGGCTTCGCCGAAATTTAAAATTGTAGAATTCTATGGCTAAGTGAGAGTGTTCACGCATTATAGTCTAATTGCCTTGTTCGTTGGGCTGAGCGCCTCCCTCGAAGGAACCAAACATGGGAAAAAGAGCGCTCGGGTTTATCCCCGAACATCCCAGCACTAGCGGCACGGGGGCAGAAGCCGACGACTTGCCATCTCTCAAAATTGATAAACAGCCGCACAGAAGGTATTATTTTAAATTCCAACAGCATTGCTTAGCGCATATGAACAAGTTTTCAGCGCACGGGACAAAACGAGCAAGTTTCACTCAAAAATTACATCCCTAGAACATTCATTCACCACAAGGCAGACACCCTTCAGAACATCCTTATAATAATTCTCGGGCTTGTGATGCTCTTTCCCCGGAAGTGGCCCGTCCTTCACAAGCTTCTCAGCATCCAGCTTGCCCCAGTGCACCTTAGCACGGGCAAGGGCCCTATGGGCACCTTCAATGCAGACGGAACGCTTGATGACTTCGAGCCTTGGACAGGCCTCCACCAGCCGCCGCACCAGCCCGAAATAGCTCCCAGGCAGACCCCTCCAGGCCACAGCCGAGCTATGAGGCCCTTCATGGCCTGTTCGGCCGCCTTGTGGAGCTCGACCAGTTGCTTTAGCTGGTTGCTCAGGGGCACAGGGTGTCCGGCCTTAGCATACTGAGACCAGAACACCTTCTCTGTCGAGCTGCCCTCCTCGGCTTGATAGAATGCGGCGGCATCGGACACACTCCAGGGAAGATCTGCGAACGCTCCTGGAGAGCTCCGGATTCGGGTAAGTAACAAGTAGCTCACGTTTATGTGTTTGCTTTGCATAAAGAATGCCTTACCTGCCGCTATCTTCTTCACCTCATCCAACTCCTGGAGGGTCTTCTGGGATTCGGCCTTGGCAGACCTGGCATTTTCAATAGCCACTGCAAGCTCGGACGCTCGCGTCTTTGAGTCAAGCTCCAAACTCTCATGTTTTTCCATGAGAGCCTGGAGCTCTTGCCGTACCTTGCCAACCTCGGCCTCATACTTCTCCCGCTCGGTGCGCTCCGTGGCCGCCCTCTTCTCGGCCTCGACCAGCGCTTGCTTAAGGGTCGCCACCTCTGACGTGGCCCCTACAATAGTAACAATAATCATGTCATTTTTTGCAATTGCACCTCTTTATTTATATTTAAATAAGGTATTTCTTACCTTCATTGTCCTCGAGCTGCTCCTTGGCATGCCCGAGCTCTTGCTCGGACCGCTCGAGGTTCTGCTTTAGCGTGTCCACTTCCGCAGTCAGTGCGGCGGATGCAAGCAGAGAAGCCTGCATACGCATATTGACTCCTTTTGTTAGACTCCTGCGAATTTTATTTGATCCTCTATTCGGTTTTTCTTCCTGAACGCCAAACAGAGCATCAGAGGCTACTTTCTATGCGGTGATATTATTTACACATTCTTTACTTACCTCAAAGCCTGTTAAAAGGCTAGTACAAGCTCCAGTTAGTCCGCTCTTTGCTGACTGAACCATCTGGACCACCGCACTCAGAATAGTGCGGTGCTCCTCGTCGATGGAGGCGCCTTGGAGCGCCTCCAACAGATTGTGCGGCGCCTCCAGTTGGACGGGGGTCACCGGCACGGTGGGCTTGCTCCTCTTGGAAGGAGGTCCCCCGCCGGACTCTGGAACCTTTGAAGGTTCCGGAGCGGTGTCCGGCCTAGAGCCGAATTTGGAGCCCTGGGGGGTTTCATCCCTGAGGGAGTCCTGGATTAGGGGGTGTCCGGATGGCCGGACTATACCTTCAGCCGGACTCCTGAACTATGAAGATACAAGATTGAAGACTTCGTCCCGTGTCCGGAAGGGACTTTCCTTGGCGCGGAAGGCAAGATTGGCGATACGGATATACAGATCTCCTACCATTGTAACCGACTTTGTGTAACCCTAACCCTCTCTGGTGTCTATATAAACCGGAGGATTTTAGTCCGTAGGACAACATACACATCAACAATCATACCATAGGCTAGCTTCTAGGGTTTAGCCTCTCCGATCTCGTGGTAGATCTACTCTTGTACTACCCATATCATCAATATTAATCAAGCAGGACATAGGGTTTTACCTCCATCGAGAGGGCCCGAACCTAGGTAAAACTTCGTGTCCCTTGCCTCCTGTTACCATCCGGCCTAGACGCATAGTTCGGGACACCCTACCCGAGATCCAGATTTCGACACCGACATTGGTGTTTTCATTGAGAGTTCCTCTGTGTCGTCGTCGCCAGGCTCGATGGCTCCTATGATCATCAATAGCGATGCAGTCTAGGGTGAGACCTTCCTCCCCGGACAGATCTTCGTCTTCGGTGGCTTCGGACTGTGGGCCAATTCACTTGGCCATCTGGAGCAGATCAAAAGCAACGCTCCTGGCTGTCAGGTCAGATTTGGAAGTTTAAACTACACGGCTGACATCCGCGGGGACTTGATCTTCGATGGATTCGAGCCACTGCCGAGCGCGCCGCACTGTCCCGACGAGCATGATCTAGCTCTGCCACCGAACAGTGCCCTGGAGGCCGCACCCGCATCAGCTTCGACCCTTAATTCGGAGCCAACTGCGCCGATCGAGGATGGGCGGTTGGACGCCACCTCGGGGGCTGCGATCCCAACGGCGATTGAGCCAAACACCAGCCCCATACTCTGCGAGACTCGTGACTCCAAGAGCCGGACTCCTCTCCGGACTCCGAACCCTCTGCGCCCCTGCCGATCGAATCCGATTGGACACCGATCATGGAGTTTGCTGTCGCGGACATCTTTCAGCACTCGCCCTTTGGCGATATTATGAAATCACTAAAGTCTCTCTCTTTATCAGGAGAGCCCTGGCCGGACTACGGTCAGCAAGATTGGGATACGGACGATGAAGAAATTCAAAGCCCACCCACCACCCACCTTGTGGCCACTATCGACGATTTGACCGACACACTCGACTTCGACTCCGAAGACATTGACGGTATGGACGCCGATGAAGGAAACGATGAAGAACCAGCGCCTATTGGGCCCTGGAACGCCACCTCGTCATATGACGTATACTTGGTGGACGCACAAAAAGATGACGACGAGGAGCGGAAGGACGCACCGAAGGCTTGTTCCTTCGAAAAGCAGCCAAAGCGGCGACGCAAGCGCCGCCCCAAATCCCGCCTCGACAGAAATAGCGATCACACAGACCCAGCGCTGGAGCAGGGCGAACCGCTGCCAGACAACGGCAATCCGGATAATCAAACCGAACAAACAAATCCTATCAAGGATATTGGTCCGGACGACATAACGCCGGACAGGCACCCGGAGCAGCAGACTGCCCGTAAAAGGCTTGTTGCCACCGCGAGGAGTCTTAAAAAGCAGAAGCAAAGGCTCAAGGCCGCGCAATACACACTCCAAATCAGATGGAGTAAAATACTCAACACTGCAGCAAGGTACGGCGACAATCGCCCCTCCAAGAGCTACCCAAACTGGAAGCTGCTACCCGAATTCGATGAGGAGGCCTCAGACCCCCCACAACCAAATATCAAAGCAGCCACCTGGTCGGATAGACGACCCCTCTACCAACACAGAGCGGCATACAACGCTGCTCACAATACAATACACGACCCATGCGAGGGCTCTCACCCAAAGGACGGCGCAACAAGATCCATCTACGGACCACGCAAGCACGCCCCAGCATACAATGCAACACAACAAATATCCGAACAACGCGGTACACCCAGCTACAGGGGTGCCACACACCCCCTATGTTCCACCGATGAGGTGCTGGACCATGAATTTCCAGAGGAATTCAAGCCCGTAATCATAGAGGCATACGACGGAACAACAGACCCTGGGGTCTGGATTGAGGACTACATCCTTCACATCCATATGGCTCGAGGAGATGATCTCCACGCCATCAAGTACTTACCCCTCAAGCTCAAAGGGCCAGCTCGTCACTGGCTCAAAGGCCTCCCCGAAAGCTCCATTGGAAGTTGGGAAGAGCTCGAAGACGCCTTTCGGGCAAATTTTCAAGGGACTTATGTCCGACCTCCGGATGCGGACGATTTGAGTCATATAACTCAACAGCCCGGAGAGTCAGCCCGAAAGTGTTGGAACAAGTTTCTTACTAAAAAGAACCAGATTGTCGACTGTCCGGATGCCGAAGCCTTGGCAGCTTTCAAGCATAGCGTCCGTGACGAATGGATAGCCAGACACCTCGGCCAAAATAAGCCGAGAACGATGGCCGCATTAACAAACCTCATGACCCGCTTTTGCGCGGGTGAGGACAGCTGGCTAGCCAGATGCAGCACCAGCGACCCCAGTACATCTGAAGTTAGAGATGGAAACGGGAAATCACAGTGCAATAGCAATAACGAACGCCGAAATAAAGAAGACAGCACGAAGGGCATGGCAGTAAATGCCGGATTCAAAAGCTCTCGGCCAGGTCAAAAGCCGCCCCCTAAAGGCACCAGGGATGAACTATCCAGCCTCAACAAAATTCTGGACCAAGTATGTCAGATCCATAGTACCCCTGGTAAACCTGCTAATCATACCCACAGAGAATGTTGGGTCTTCAAGCAGTCCGGCAAGCTCAACGCCGTACACAAGGGGGAGGATACACCAAGTGAAGACGAGGACGAGCCCCCCAAGCAAGACATGGGGGAACAAAAGAAATTTCCACCAGAAGTCAAAACAGTAAACGTGTTACACGTGATCAAGGGAAAAACACAACGTGGCACTCCCAGGAAAATATACCCAAGTACCTGTCACCGCGAAGTCCTGCCACTGGTCGTCTCAACCGATCACTTTCGACCATCGCGATTACTCAGCAAGTATCCGACACGCAGGATGGGCTGCCCTGGTATTAGACCCAGTAATTGGCAGATATCACTTCACACGAGTCTTGATGGACGGCGGCAGTAGACTAAACCTAATATATCAGGATACAATCCACGGGATGGGGTTAGACCCAACACAAATTCACAATAGCAATACTACCTTTAAAGGAGTAACGCCAGGCCCAGGGGCTCGTTGTACGGGCTCCCTCCTACTACAAGTTATATTCGGCCTCCCCGATAACTTCTATCACGAGCATTTAACTTTCCACATCGCTCCGTTTCAAAGTGGCTATCAAGCACTGCTCGGACGCGAAGCTTTCGCTCGCTTTAATGCAATACCACACTACGCCTCCCTCACACACATGATGCCCGGTCCACGTGGCATCATTACAGTGCACGGAAATATCAAGTGATCTCTGCACGCCGAAGAGAGTGAGGCTGCCTTGGCAGCCGCACACTAAAGGCGCCCGGACCAGCGAAAACGTCCAATAGGTCGTCAAGACCTCAGACACAACTAATCGAGTCCGGCGTCGCTACTTATATCGAATAAACGGTCACACCCCTATTTGTCAACACAAGGGGCTCAACACGTGCAGACAAGTGGCAAATTCTTCTCATCTTGAATTATACATGGTTTCTTTAACAAACTATCTTTTTGCACGACAACTTTTTCACCTAAATTCCTCTCTTTTACAGATGATCATCGTGCTACACCCGTCCAGGATACGGCACAACGGAGACACAGGCGCAGACGTGCAGCAGGGACCCGCTCCAAGGATTCTTTTTAGATTAAGACCCTGCGTAAACCTTTTTTTCTGTCTCTTGTTGATACATATCCACCGTTGAGAAGGATGCTGACGTCTTGGCATGTGGCCATGCCAGAACAATGCACGTACCTGGACACAAGGGGCTTCTTACAAAGGCCATTATTTAGGCCCGGTTTATACCACAAAGACCGAATACCTTAGGGAGTGTTCGGCGTCGCGAGTTTGGCCCTATATGCATCAGCTCCGAATCATTGTCTTTGGTCAAATGTTGGGTTTGCCCGGCTCCTGTGTTTTGGTGCCTTACGTTCCGCTTTACCGGCTAAGGTAGCACCAGGAGAACTACTGCGATTGTGCCCTGGTTCATCCGGACGAGCACCTCAGTAGAGAAAGCCGAAAACTGACTGTCATGATATAGCGTGAGACTGGTCAACCACTCGATGACCTGTGGGAATGTTAGAATTCCGCCACCTTAACGAAGGGCCGTTTTTCGGCCAGGCATGTACGCACCCCGAGATCGGGAGAGTGCGGAGCCACCAGGGGCTATCTAGTAGCCCCACTGTCAAACTCCTATGGCTAAGTGAAAGTGTTAAAGCATTATAGTCCGGTTGCCTCGCTCGCTCTGCTATCACCTCCTTAATAGGACCAAGACATTGGGTTAAGTGTGAATGTGTGTTTTTGCGAGCACCTCCGCTTTATATGCGTGAGGGTTGAAGCCGACGGCTGCAATCTTTAAGGTTATACACGTGTATACATAAACGGCCGCCCAGGAGGCATCATATTACTTTTCAGGCAAAAGTATAAAAATAGCCTTATAAAAATTTATAAAAGCATTTCGCTTACAATGAGATTACATATCACTCAAACATAATATTTTTTTAGCACTGGGTCTCTATCAAACGAGCACCCTCAAGAACTTCTTCAAAGTAGTGCTCAGCAGCCCTTCGACCTATGGCCGAATCCCACGCTGCAACAGTGGTAGCATCCCTCTCCGCCCAGTATGCTTTAACACGGGCAAAGGCCACCTGTGCGCCCTCTATGCACGCCAACCTCTTCATCGCATTAATGCGCGGCACCACGTCAAGGAACTGCTGCACCAAGCTGAAATAACTGTTCGGTTTGGACCTTTCTGGCCATAGCTGGTCCACAATAGACCTCATGGAAATTCCGGACAACCTATTTAGTTCGGCCCATTCGGCTAATTGGTCAGTCAATGAAAGCGGACGCTCAGGAGAACGGAATTGTTTCCAAAACAGCTAGTCTACTTCACGGTCCGTCTGACCCTGGAAATACTTGGCCGCATCGGCAGCGCTCGCCGCCAAATCCATATATACATCCTCCGAACTCCACAGCCGATCCAGAGGGGCATAACATGGATCTCCGAACTTCCTCCGCAACATAAAGGATTTCCTAGCTACAATATCCCCGGCTTCCCGCAGCTCCTCCTTCTTTGCCCTCATAGCAGAGCGGAGGTGCTTTTTCGTCGCAGCAGCCTTCTCAAGGTCTGATGCCTTCGCTTGGTTTTCCTTTTCAAGAACCCGGCAACGGTCGACGGCGGCTTTTAATTCTATGGCCATCTCGGCCATCTTGTCTCCGCTCTCGCCATGCGTGGCCTTCTCGTCTTGCAACTCTTCGGCCGCCATCAAAGCAGCCGCATTACCCAACCTTGCTTGTTCCTTGGCTCGGGCAAGTTCTGCCTGCAAGGCTTCAACAGTGGCAAATCCATCTGCAGTCACAACATATTAAAGATACTGGCATCATGCTGCTATTCCTTGGTGGCCTTTACCAGATAATGACACTTACCCTGTGCCTCGTCAAGCCTTTTGTTAACAAGCTCGATGTCGGCGTCTGTTGCATCCAACTGCCGTTCTAAATGGGCAAATTCGCTAGTCCAGCTAGCCACCGGAGTTTCCATCACCTGCATATAGAGGCAGTATGGTTATTACCTGGGAATATGATCCTCTGTTCGCCGTCGTTTCCGACGACAACCAGAGTCTCAGGGGCTACTATCTACACAGGGCACACCTAGCATGTGCAGGACTATCATACATTCTTTTACGTACCTCAAAGCCTGTTAGTAGACTCATAAAAGCTTCATGCAATCCGCTTTCGGTGGACGATATTCTCTCCATCACCGTATTCATCAGCACACGGTGTTCATCTGAGATGGCCGCTTGCCCCACCAACTCCCTCAGAACATCCGATCGCACACTATGCGGTGCTGGACTCTTTTATCTGCTCTCTTCGGGAGCCAGACACTGGGAACTTCGGGGGTCAATGGGATTATCTTCCGGTCTCACCGGACTCGGAGAGGCCCTCCGTGATGACACTTCAGGGTCGCCCGCTTCCGGAGCGGAGGAGTCCGGAGGAGGCATTTCGCTCTCCATCATCTCTGGAAGAAGATCCCCCGATGACGAGCTCATTTGAGAGGGGCTAAGGCCCGAGCTGCAAAAATATATGCGGTGGTTATTTTTTCAGAAGAAAAAGATGGCATATCTGTACTATTAAAGTATTTCAGGTCACTTACGACTCGTGGGAGAATTGATCCCCCCGCGGACTTTGTGCGGCAACAGCGCCCCCCAAGGTAGGACCCTCCGTGGGAGACTTCTTCTCCCGTTTGGAAGCTTCGGCTTCCGAATCCCCGGGCGCAATACTTTTCCTCTTCTGGTCGTCTTCCTTCATGGAGACGCTCGCTCCCTCGGCTAGAATGGGCAGCATTGGGGGCCCGCGTCTGCCCGCATTATCCTCCACAGTATCTTCCTTCAAGGGCTCCAGGCAAGGTGCGGTCTGGAGCATCTTTTCCAATATCAGATTTTCCAAACCTTCGGGGAGGGGGGCCGAACACCGAATCAACTTCGCCTTTGTTAGCCAGTCCTGGTCAAAAAGTGAACTCTCAAAAATAACTTCGTAACAAAGGAGGGATAGTATGTTCGGCCGGAAGATGCCTTACCTGTTCGGCGGGGCGGTTACTACTCAGGGCCACGTCCTCGGTGATTTCCGGACACTCCACCTGAGGTCCGAAGAATGACTTGTACATCTCCTCGTGCGTCAGGCCGAGAAAATTTTGAATGGCACGCGGTCCCTCAGGATTGAACTCCCACAGGCGAAGAGGCCGGCGTTTGCAAGGCTGGACTTGACGAACCAGCATAACCTGTATTAACGCAACCAAACTGAAATCTCCATTGAAGAGATCTTGAATGCGGCTTTGCAGTATAGGCACGTCCTTGGCTAGACCCCAGCTCAGACCTCGGCTGATCCATGACATCAGCTGTGGTGGAGGGCCCGAGCGGAAAACAGGGGGGGCCGCCAACTTGGCACTTCTAGGAGCCGTGATGTAGAACCACTCCTGTTGCCACAATTCAGACAACTCTGGGATGGAACCTTTGGGCCAGGGAGCTCCCGTCATCTTGCGTATTAAGGCACCTCCACACGCTGCATGTTGCCCCTCGATCATCTTCGGCTTCATTTCAAAGGTCTTGAGCCATAGGCCAAAGTGAGGGGTAACCCGGAGGAAGGCCTCGCACACAACAATAAATGTCGTGATATGAAGAAAGAAGTCCGGAGCTAGATCATGGAAGTCTAGCCCGTAGTAAAACATCAAATCCCTAACGAAAGGGTCCAGAGCAAGGCCTAGACCTCGAAGGAAGTGGGAGACGAACACGACATTCTCGTTGGGTTCGGGGGTGGGGACGGCCTGCCCTCGGGGAGGCAGCCGGTGCAAAATCTCGGCGGTCAGATATCTGGCCTCCCTCAACCTTTTGATGTCTTCTTCCGTAACGGAGGAAGGCGCCCATCGGCCTTGAAGGCTAGATCCGAACATGACTGAAGGTTCAGAGCACCTGACCTGAACTTTGGGCGCTTGAGCTTGAGGTGGGGGAAGGATTCGATTGAACACGGGAGGGAAAAATAAAAGCCTAGTCCCTTTATAAAGAGTATGAATATCAAGCGTCCTCTCCGTGTCCGTTTGGACTTGCCTATAATCTAGGAGTCCTAGGAGCGGTTGGGTTACCCACGCCCGTATTGATGAGAATCCCAGAATAAGGGGACACGATCTCTGCTTTAACAAGACGTGCCAAGGAAACCGCCTCGCATGACGCGCTGAGGTGGGATAATGAAACGACTCGAGTAAAGGCTTGGCCGTGGTGTGTCACACTACGGAATACGTCAGCAGATTAGATTTGTGTAAATGTTATTCTCTCTATGGCAATATGTGGAAACTTATTTTGCAGAGCCGGACACTATCTTTGTGTTCAAAATCTTCTATGAAGTACTTGGAGGAGGAACCCGCCTTGCAATGCCGAAGACAATCTGCGCGCCGGACTCGTCATCATTGAAGCCTGGTTCAGGGGCTACTGAGGGAGTCCTGGATTAGGGGGTGTCCGGATGGCCGGACTGTACCTGGACTATGAAGATACAAGATTGAAGACTTCGTCCCGTGTCTGGAAGGGACTTTCCTTGGCGTGGAAGGCAAGCCTGGCGATACGGATATACAGATCTCCTACCATTGTAACCGACTTTGTGTAACCCTAACCCTCTCCGGTGTCTATATAAACCGGAGGGTTTTAGTCCGTAGGACAACATACACATCAACAATCATACCATAGGCTAGCTTCTAGGGTTTAGCCTCTCCGATCTCGTGGTAGATCTACCCTTGTACTACCCATATCATCAATATTAATCAAGTAGGACGTAGGGTTTTACCTCCATCGAGAGGGCCCGAACCTGGGTAAAACTTCGTGTCCCTTGCCTCCTGTTACCATCCGGCCTAGACGCACAGTTCGGGAACCCCTACCCGAGATCCGCCGGTTTCGACACCGACAATCGCCTTTACTCCTGGAGTCCAGGAGGTCGCCTTGCGGCGCCTCCAGGACCACCTCCTCCCGGCTTGGAACCTGTTGGGACAACACTTTGGTGTCGTCCGTAGGGCGGGGCGAGGAAGCCGTCGGAAGCGAGTTCACATCCGACGAGTCTAGTGAGCCGCTCGACGACGCGTCGAGCCGGTCTTTGGGTGGGCTGCATAAACATATTTGACATAAGGAAAAGTTGTGCAATAAACGAACACTATGAATTACTCTGATATCCGGATACTTATGATTTTGCCAGGGGCTTGGCCCTGGGCGTCCACTCCTCTCCGCCGTCGTCGGCGTCAGTGGAGTAGTCCAGAGGAAGGGTTTTCCCCTTCTTGGACCCTCCGGCCTCCCCAGAGAGGGCGGCCTTCCTTTTCTTCTCTCCTCCCGCTGGAGGGGGAGAGTTCTCTTCTTCTTCCTCCTCGTCTTCACGGGAGGAATGCGCCTCGGAACCGTCAGATGATGGATCCAACACCTCCTGGCGCCGGGCACTCTTTCGAGTCCCTGTGGCCTTTCTCGCGGCCTTCTTCTCCGGCACCACATAGGGTGCCGGAACCAGCAGCTTCGCCAAGCGAGCGTCCGCTGGGCCTTCGGGCAAAGGAGCCGGACAGTTGATCTGTCCGGACGTCACCTGCCAATCCTGTCAAAGGTAAGGGAGCTTAGATCCCGCATGGAGTCAAACTATGAAAAACCGATACCCTGTAGAAGGAAAAAACAGCTTACTGCATGAGCGTGACGCTGCGTACTGAATCCGCGATCCTCGGTAGAGGATGCGGGGGCCTCGACGCCCTTGAAAAGCACCTTCCAGGCATCTTCGTACGTCGTGTTGAAAAGCCAGCTCAGAGTTTGGTGCCACGCCGGGTCGAACTCCCACAGGTTGAAAGCCCATTGTTGACACGGGAGGATCAGGCGGATGAGCATAACCTGGACTACGTTGACAAGTTTGAGCTTCTTGTCCACCAGGGTTTGGACGCATGTTTGGAGTCCGGTCAGCTCTCCTTTTTTACCCCACGACAGGCCCATCTCCTTCCAGGAGGTGAGCCGCGTAGCGGGTCTGGATCGAAACTCGGGGGTTGCGACCCATTCGGGGTCGCACGGCTCGGTGATGTAAAACCACCCCGATTGCCACCCCTTCAGGGTCTCCACAAAGGAGCCCTCGAGCCATAAGATGTTGGCCATCTTGCCCACCATGGCGCCTCCGCACTCTGCCTGGTTGCCGTGCACCACCTTCGGCTTGACATTGGAAGTCTTGAGCCATAGGCCAAAATGGGGGCGGATGCGGAGGAAAGCCTCGCACACGACGATAAACGCCGAGATGTTGAGGACAAAGTTCGGGGCCAGATCGTGGAAATCCAGGCCGTAGTAGAACATGAGCCCCCGGACAAATGGGTGAAGAGGGAAGCTCAGTCCGCAGAGGAAATGGGGGAGGAACACCACCCTCTCATGGGGCCTAGGGGTGGGGATGAGCTGCCCGTTTTTGGGAAGCCGGTACGTAATGTCGTTAGACAAGTATCCGGCCTTCCTCAGTTTTTTTATGTGTCCCTCCGTGACGGAGGAGACCATCCACTTGCCTCCCGCTCCGGACATGGTTGGAGAAGGTTGAGGTGGGGAGTGCAACTTGGGCACTGGAGCTCGAGTGCGGGAGAATGGATAAGCAAGGGAGGAAGAAGGCGTAGGTGAAAAGGTGGATCATTATCCCCTTATATGGGCGGACACAACTACGTGTCCCCACCAGCCTGGTAAAACTCACTTATCTCCAAGCGCCATAATCAATGGCGCGGTTGGGTTACCCACGCCCATATTGATGAGAATCCCAGAATAAGGGGACACGATCTCTGCTTTAACAAGACGTGCCAAGGAAACCGCCTCGCATGACGCGCTGAGGTGGGATAATGAAACGACTCGAGTAAAGGCTTGGCCGTGGTGTGTCACACTACGGAATACGTCAGCAGATTAGATTTGTGTAAATGTTATTCTCTCTATGGCAATATGTGGAAACTTATTTTGCAGAGCCGGACACTATCTTTGTGTTCAAAATCTTCTATGAAGTACTTGGAGGAGGAACCCGCCTTGCAATGCCGAAGACAATCTGCGCGCCGGACTCGTCATCATTGAAGCCTGGTTCAGGGGCTACTGAGGGAGTCCTGGATTAGGGGGTGTCCGGATGGCCGGACTGTACCTTCAGCTGGACTCCTGGACTATGAAGATACAAGATTAAAGACTCCGTACCGTGTCCGGAAGGGACTTTCCTTGGCGTGGAAGGCAAGATTGGCGATACGGATATGCAGATCTCCTACCATTGTAACCGACTTTGTGTAACCCTAACCCTCTCTGGTGTCTATATAAACCGGAGGGTTTTAGTCCGTAGGACAACATATAGAACAACAATCATACCATAGGCTAGCTTCTAGGGTTTAGCCTCTCCGATCTCGTGGTAGATCTACTCTTACACTACCCATATCATCAATATTAATCAAGCAGGACGTAGGGTTTTACCTCCATCGAGAGGGCCCGAACTTGGGTAATACTTCGTGTCCCTTGCCTCCTGTTACCATCCGGCGTAGATGCATAGTTCAGGACCCCTACCCGAGAACCGCCGGTTTTGACACCGACAGGTTCCAAAGCTTAACTTTCGCTCCTACTTACAATATGTAGAGTATTTAACAAAAAACTTCCACTTTCAACCAACCCTAGGAAGAACCTATTGTACAAAAAATAGCAAAAACATACCCAAAATTTCTTAATCCACGCCAAAAACTACTACCTGCCGATTAGGTTAGTTTAAACCCATTTATGACAGGGTTGGCCCACACGCCCGTGCTGACGGGGCAGCTTAAACCAACACATTTTGTTTGACCGTTGACATGACGGACCGACATCTGACCTTTATCCTATTATTCCCCCTCAAATCATTATTTTTCCTGAACATTACTTCAAACAGTACTGATGCGTGTTCGTCGATGGCGCCGATGATGAGCGAGTTGGCCGCCGCTCCGCCGGACGTGCTGGACACCGCGCTAGCCTCCGCATGGGTTGGCATGCTGGCCTGAGCATGACTCACGAGCGAGCAACCCGCGGCGCTGGCCTTCGCTCGAGCCAAATGGTTGGCCTTAGCGCGGGGCGCACGAGCAAGCCACTGCGCCGCCGTGCCAATCTAGCTAGCAAACCTTGCAAACAAGCAGCTGGATGGAGCTATCTTGGCTAGCTAGCGGCCGTGAGCGCCGGACGGAGCTGGCATCCAGACTGCCGCAAGATGGGCTCCGCACCGCCGGCGGTTTTGACCTCGCCTTCTACTGGCAGCGGTAGCGGCGTCCCATGGCCGAGGATGACTAGGTGGATGGGCCAGAGTGTCGGATTTCAGGTTCCGGCAGACCCTTGAGGTTCGAACACTGGGGTGCGCGTGAAGATTTCACCTTCTACCTACCTGCACCCCTCCGCCTTGCTAAGATCTAAGCTATGGAAAGAACAGCACAAGAGACACAGGGTTTATACTGGTTCGGGCCACCGTTGTGGTGTAATACCCTACTCCAGTGTGTGGTGTGGTGGATTGCCTTTTGGGCTGATGTTGATGAGCAATACAAGGAAGAACAGCCTCGCGAGGGTCTGTTCTTGGCTGGGGCGATGAACTGCTGGGAGGAGTTCAATCACCCTTCTCTCTCTCTCTGTGTGTGTGATGCTACTTAATCCGATCCCAGCTTGTTTCGGGGTTGGCCGATTCTAGATCCTCCCTTCTTGATTCTGATTTCGATCCTAGCTAGTTTCTCTCTTGGCTTCTAGACTCTCCCTTCTTGATTGCGATCTCGATCCCCCTACCCTAGGGGTGGCTAGTCCTATTTATAGGCAAAGGCCCTAGGCCTCTTCCCAAATATTGAGCGGGAAGGGCGCCAACAATTGGCCATTTTGAAGGGGAACATCTGGTACACTTATCCTGACTAAAGTTGGTCCTCGCCTGCCAAAGGCTCTGGTGGTGACGCTGGCTTGGGCTCCACAATGACTTCCTCCCTGCCGTTGGACTGGTCTTGATCTCGTTGCACCGAAACGGGTGCCTTTGCTTGATGCTCTCGCCTGCGCTTGCTCCCTTTGCACCAAAGAGGAAAGGAGGACACTACGCGTGCTAGCGCCCGCCTGGCACCCTTGGTCGTCATGGCTTGCGTCATGGGCACCTCGTGAGGTACCCCGCCTTGATCTCTCCGCCTCCTCGCGAGCCAGCCTGATGAGGCCGTGCCTGAGGAAGCTCCATGTCATCCACCCCGCGGGTCTTGGCCCCTCGCGAGGGTCTTGGGTCTGTGCTGATGAAGATGGGGCCCCTGGGCCCCCCTTTGAGCCACGCCGCAGGCCGCAGGCAGGCAAGTCTGGGGACCCCTGTTCCCAGAACGCCGACAGTAGCCCCTGGGCCCAAGGCGCGCCCGGACTTGGCCGTGCTGGGAGGCGAAAGGGCAGGGGCGAAGCACCGCGAGCCCTAACAGCCTGCGGCCTTGGGTGCCGCGTGGCGGTTGATTGGGCGTGGGTGTCTCCACTTCCCCACGGCGCCTCAGCAACTGCACGGATTGGACAAGTCCTTGCATGCAAAGCGGGTCATGATTACCTGCGATCATGGAGGTCGGCGGTTGGCCTTCGCCGGCCATAAGTACGAAACGACGCGCGCCCTTCCAGTCCATCCCTTCTTGCTTCTCCATCTTCCCGGTTCTTGCTCCGTCTTGCTGCGATGGCTCCAATCCGCCGGTTCTCGATGGAAGAGAAGGGAAAGGCTCCCCGAGAGGAACCAGACCCGCTCCCACCGAAGAAACGGCTCACCCTCCGCGGCCAGGACGAGGGGGGCCATCAGGTGGTGTCGAGGCCCTGGTGCGAGCGGCCACCGCCGGGGTTCCCGCTGCCCTTGTACGCCCACATCGAGGGCTCTGAAGGAGTCGATGCCGATCGCCACGGGCGGCGCCGCCGTCGGCGCCGACGGGTCACAAAGGTGTGGGTCGTCCCCCCTGGGGTCCACACCGAGGGCTCCTCCCGAGAGTTCGTGCTCCATGCCGCCATGCCTCCTCAGTCTTGGATTCACCTTCCTCCCTTCTTCGCCTCCATCATCCCGCAAGGAGAACTCCTGGAGCTTTGGCTGCAGCACGCCGGCTGCAGCACCCTCGCGACCGAGGCAGAGGTCGCGGTCGTTGCCCCGGGCAAGGTCTTCATGACTCGAGGCTGGAGCGAGATCGCCCGGGTTTGCAGGACAAGAGGCGCCTTCGCGATCCACTTGGAGTACGACGGTGCTTCGGTGATGTTCTTCAAGGTCTTCGATGCGAACGGGCGCCGGCTGGAGTGCTGCCCCGGGAGAGGTGGTCGGGACCCTGCTACGGCGAGGACTGGGCCCGCCGACCACTCCCTTGGTGGTTGCTCAGGCGGCGGAGGCGTCGGAGGGTCCAGCAACTCCGTCGAGCTCTTCGCGACTCCGGAGACGAGCGACGACAGCTACGAGCCCCCGAGCCGGCACCGCTCCTGGAGCAGGGCGGGCTCGTCAGGCCATCACCGCTGTTGGTGCCAGTGCTTGATGGCCCGCTGTTGACGATGGCGTCTTTCGTAGGGGTGCGTGTAGTTAGCATCCTTTTAGGATATGTTACCTCCAAGGAATCAAAGATGCATCCCGTGAGGGCTTGTAAGGTGCCTGTGATCCTGTTTGTTAACATAACCCTTGTCGTAGAATTGTGCGAGTTGCTCATTCCATCTTAGCTCAGTTCTCCCTTTCGAACCTCACGAGGGCTTGGTGCTCTGCGCCGACAGGTCCCAGTCCCAAGGCGGCTTCAGCCGTCGCTGGTATGCCAGGTCGCGATGCCGTGGTCAAGGCTAGGAGGTGAGCGACCCGGGGTCCGGTAAGAGCCCCTGAGTCACGATGCTCAGGAGGTCCCCTTTGGCGCTCAAGCAGCCGTCGTTCGGTGAGAAAGGAGAGCGGCGTCGCTAACACGGGATGGCATTAGGTGCGGGGATAGTGCCACGGTAGCTGGTGCTTCCGGGTGGTGACTTATCTTGAGAATCAGGGACCGCTCTCTGGTGTGTCGCCAGGTCCGTGCATCGGCAGGCATGAGGATGCTCGGCGAGGTCCTCGCGTGTCCCTCCCCTCTCGCCTTTGCTCCCCTTTCTGCTGTAGGTCCTCGGGTCCCGGCCCTCGAGCGAGTCTCAGCCGTCGCTGGTATGCCAGGTCACGATGCCGTGGACAAGGCCAGAGGGTGAGGGCTGGAGAGCCAGTAGGAGCCCTGAGTCGCGATGCTCAGGCACCCCCCCTTTAACGTGCAAGCGGTTCGCGCGAATGAGAGTGAAGGAGACACCACAAGGGCCTCGCCTGACGCAGCTCCTTTAGGAGATCCTATAGACCCATCATAGAAAGAACGAGGGGTTGCCATGACAATTGATAGTCAGCCGTTGGTTGCTTCCGAGGGGCGATGAGGCGCTGAAGGCTTGACGAGGTGGCGCCATGCGGGGCTGCCGCGGCCAGAGCTCAGCCATTCAGGTTTGTCGGCGTTGCAGGGACGGACCCATGCGCAAGCGTCGTGCCGTTTGGGAGCAGTTCCGTCAGTTGGCGTCAGTTGAGCGGGCAACTAGGTCAAACACATTAGCCGCGAAGGAGTGGATTCATTCAAATAGATGCTGGGAAGGCGGACATCACTGGGTCAGGCCCGAGCGACTTGGGGATGATGCAGCCCGTGGGGCGCCCCCAACAAAGTAAGCTAACAACATGAAATAAAAGGGATACATGCCGCAGGGACGGACCCACGCGGCCTGGGAATAATGCAGCCCTGGGGCGCTCCCAGCTGGAAATGAAACTTGAAAGATGTCACCTGATGATGTTGAGGACGAAGGAGTGTTGGTGTAGCAGACTCGGTAGGCTGCGGAAGCAGATCCTCACGAGCCCCCAGGCCCAGGGGCCTCGGGAGGCTCCAGAGGCGCTGGTGGCTCCTCGCGGACCATCTCCATCTCTGCCAAGGCTGCGGAACGCCTGGCCTCTTGAGCCTCCATGATGCCCCTCATGAGGCGCTGGTACGTGGCAATCGCGTTCGGCAAGCCGTAAGGCATGCGAACGTAGCCGTGGGGTGGACCTTCGCAGTGCCCCACTCGCGAGGGCCAGAGGCGCTCCAGAGAGGCGACTCGATTGAGCCCTGGTATGTCGATGCAGACGCGCAGCCCACCATCCTCGCCTGGATGGGGAGCCACAGCTGGTACGCGGCGGCCGCCTTTCATGACTCTTGAATCCTGTAGCTCCTGAATGGCCTTGCTGACGAACTCCTGAGGGTCTGGCTCTCCTTGCCTTACTCCTTCTTGAGGGAAACGTGCTTCGAAACACGCCTCCATGTGGTGCCCAAGCGCCTCCCTCGTGACCTTAGCCAGGTCGGTGGCCCTCCAGGGGAGAGCCCTCGAGCCATGCCTGAGGAGGGCGCCGGGCGCGCTTTCCTATGCGATGGAAGGAGGTTCCCCCTGGGCAGGCGCGGGCCTTGAGGGGCCTGCCTCTTGAGGGGCCGGGCCGGACGATGTCTTCTTCTTCTTGGGGGCGGTCTCGGGAAGCCTCCTGCTTCCGCGATCCGGGTCTTCCAGTGATATGGCCTGAAAGGCTCGTTCTAGGGAACACACCGTGTCCTTCTCTTCACAGGGCACCATGATGACTCCGCCACTTCCTGGCATCTTGAGGACGTTGTAGCCGTGGTGAGTTACGGCCATGAACTTGGCCAGCGCTGGGTACCCAAGGATGGCGTTGTACGGTAGGCGAATGTGAGCGACGTCGAAGTCGATGAGCTCGGTGCGGTAGTTGTCGCGTGCCCCGAAGGTGACAGGGAGGCGGACCTGCCCAATCAGGACCGTGGAGCCGTCGGCGACTCTGGAGAAAGGCTTGGTTGGCTGAAGCTGGTTGTAGGGCACTTGGAGATTGTTGATGTTTCCACGGACAGGATGTTGAGCCCTGCCCCGCCATCGATGAGGGTCCTGGTGACCTCCACGTTGCTGATGATTGGGGAACAAAGCATCGGGAGGACTCCGGCTGTGGCCGCACACTTGAGCTGATCTGCTGAGCTGAACGTGATGGCGCACGCCGACCACCTGAGAGGGCGCGTGGCTTCAAGCTTGGGGAGGACTGCATTCACTTCGTGGGCGAACTGCTTGAAGATGCGTTGAGAGGCTAGGGCTTGAGCCCCGCCCAGGATGTAGGCGATCGCGCGCGGCTCCTGGAAGCCCCCAGCCCCCTCGTCCTGATGGCGGTCCTCGTTTCTCCTTGGCTGCGGCGGCAGCGGAGGGAGGCCTGCGTTGCCTTGCGGGCGATCCTCGCGAGGCTGATCCCTCTAGTCTCCCTCGCAACGCGGGTCTTGCCAGCGATCCTCGCGAGGTCGATCGCGCCACCCTTGGCGCAGTCAGCGGTCTTCCCAGCGTCCTGCGTTCCTTCCTCCTCCTCGACCGTAACCCCGGTCACCGCGGTCGGGGCGACGGCCGATCCTGCCTTCTCGCACCGCTCGGAGATCTTGACATTCGTTGGTGTTGTGGGTGTGGAGGTCGTCGTACACACAGTACCGACTGCCCTTGGAAGATTCGGGCTGATCTCTGCCCCGCTTGGTGTCTGGTTCGGCCGCGAGCACGGCAGCCCCCTTGCGCTTCACATCCTTGGCCTTGGGCTTCTTCTCTTCTGGGTCTGCGGCAGGCAGCTCGAGGAGGGAGAGACGCCCTTCCTCAGCCCTGGCGCACTTGGTTGCCAAGTTGAACAACTCCAAGGAAGTGCACAGTTCTTCATGCATCGCCAGCTCCTCCTTCATCTTGACATCGCGCACGCCGTCGGAGAAGGTTGAGATGATGGCCTCCTCAGCCACCTTGGGAATCTTGAGGCGTGCGTTGTTGAACCGCTGGATGTACTTCTGCAGGGTCTCTCCGGGTTGTTGCTTGAAGCGGCGCATGTCGCTCACGACGGGTGGCCGGTCGCGAGTACCTTGGAAGTTGGCGATGAAGCGGGTGCGCATCTCGTCCCAGGAGGAGATCGTGCCTGGAGCCAGGTTCAGGAGCCAGGTGTGGGCCCCGTCCTTGAGCGCCATGGGAAACCAGTTCGCCATGACCTTCTTTTCTCCGTTGGCAGCTTCGATGCCCAGCTCATAGAGCTGGAGGAACTCCGCAGGGTCGGCCGTGCTGTCGTAACGAGGAGGCAGGTCTGGCTTGAACTTGCCAGGCCACGCGACGCTGCGTAGCTCGATGGTGAAAGCACAGCAGCCTGCTGTGGCCATGGGAGGCCTTGGGTGGTGGAGAGCTTGGTCTTGCATGTCCCCATGCGCTGCAGCTGGGAGCAGCGCGGGGTCTTGACGTGCGGGAGCAGGAGCATGGTCGCGACGTGCTGGAGCAGGGAGCGCCCGGGCAGCTTCTTGCGGGCGAGGGACTTCTTGGCAACTCTGCTCTTGCCACGCTGGCACCTGAAGGAGCGGGTTCCGCCTAGGCGCCGCGCGCCTTGGAGCCATGGCGCCTTCTTGAGGAGGAGGCGGCTGGGGCGCCCCCGGAACTTCGTCGCCCGCACGGGGCGGGGTGCGGTGCAGCGAAACGGACGGTGCAGGAGAGCCCCCTGCGGCGCGAATGAGCTCGGCGACGCGGTCGAGCCATTCTTTGTAGACGTCGTCGACGGGACGGTAGCGCAGGAGCTCGTTTGCCGCGATAAGCGCAGCTTGAGCCTCCAGGGGTGCGCGAAGCGCGCGGGGAGAAGAACCAGCTAGGGTGAGCGAGGGAGTGGCGGTGTGGCCGTCTTGCCGCACGGACGGATGCTGAGACGACGCTTGCTGCTCGTCCCCCGCCGGGCCAGTGGCGGTGTTGACGGCAGGTGACGGGGAACGGCGAGGACGCCCACCGACAGGAGCCGTCTGAGCGACGCGGGAAGCGAGAGCGGCCCGGCGCTCGGCGCGGGCCCGACGAGCGTCAGACATGGACGCGATGGTCGGAGGAGAACGGGGTGGTGGAAGAAGAATTCCGGCGCACCCCTACCTGGCGCGCCAAATGTCGGATTTTGGGTTCCGGCAGACCCTTGAGGTTCGAACACTGGGGTGCGCGTGGAGATTTCACCTTCTACCTACCTGCACCCCTCCGCCTCGCTAAGATCTAAGCTATGGAAAGAACAGCACAAGAGACACAGGGTTTATACTGGTTCGGGCCACCGTTGTGGTGTAATACCCTACTCCAGTGTGTGGTGTGGTGGATTGCCTTTTGGGCTGATGATGATGAGCAATACAAGGAAGAACAGCCTCGCGAGGGTCTGTTCTTGGCTAGGGCGATGAACTGCTGGGAGGAGTTCAATCACCCTTCTCTCTCTCTCTCTCTGTGTGTGTGTGTGTGTGATGCTACTCGATCTGATCCCAGCTTGTTTCGGGGTTGGCCGATTCAAGATCCTCCCTTCTTGATTCCGATTTCGATCCTAGCTAGTTTCTCTCTTGGCTTCTAGATTCTCCCTTCTTGATTGCGATCTCGATCCCCCTACCCTAGGGGTGGCTAGTCCTATTTATAGGCAAAGGCCCTGGGCGTCTTCCCAAATATTGAGCGGGAAGGGCGCCAACAATTGGCCATTTTGAAGGGGAACATCTGGTACACTTATCCTGACTAAAGTTGGTCCTCGCCTGCCAAAGGCTCTGGTGGTGACGCTGGCTTGGGCTCCACAATGACTTCCTCCCTGCCGGTGGACTGGTCTTGGTCTTGTTGCACCGAAACGGGTGCCTTTGCTTGATGCTCTCGCCTGCGCTTGCTCCCTTTGCACCAAAGAGGAAAGGAGGACACTGCATGGGCTGGCGCCCGCCTGGCACCCTTGGTCGTCATGGCTTAGATCACGGGCACCTCGTGAGGTACCCCGCCTTGACCTCTCCGCCTCCTCGCGAGCCAGCCTGATGAGGCCGTGGCTGAGGAAGCTCCGTGTCTTCCGCCCCGCGAGGCTTGGCCCCTCGCGAGGGTCTTGGGTCTGTGTTGATGAAGATGGGCCGTGCTGGGCCCCCCTTTGAGCCATGCCAAAGGCCGCAGGCAGGCAAGTCTGGGGACCCCCATTCCCAGAACGCCGACACGAAGGTAGGAGGTCACCCGGGAATTTTTGTGCAGACTGACATGTAGGTCCCACAAGTCATAACGCCTGGTCGAATAGAAGGCGTTGACTTAATGGGCGACATGGGCCCTGTCGGTGTCAAAACCGGCGGATCTCGGGTAGGGGGTCCCAAACTGTGCGTCTAGGTCGGATGGTAACAGTAGGCAGGGGACACGATGTTTTACCCAGGTTCGGGCCCTCTTGATGGAGGTAAAACCCTACGTCCTGCTTGATTAATATTGATGATATGGGTAGTACAAGAGTAGATCTACCACGAGATCAGAGAGGCTAAACCCTAAAAGCTATCCTATGGTATGATTGTTCTTCGTCCTATAGACTAAAACTCTCCGGTTTATATAGACACTGGAGAGGGCTAGGGTTTACACAGAGTCGTTTACAATGGTAGGAGATCTACATATCCGTATCGCCAAGCTTGCCTTCCAGGCCAAGGAAAGTCCCTTCCGGACATGGGACGAAGTCTTCAATCTTGTATCTTCATAGTCCAGGAGTCCGGCCGAAGGTATAGTCCGGCCATCCGGACACCCCCTAATCCAGGACTCCCTCAGTAGCCCCTGAACCAGGCTTCAATGACGACGAGTCCGGCGCGCAGATTGTCTTCGGCATTGCAAGGCGGGTTCCTCTTCCAAGTACTTCATAGAAGATTTTGAACAGATAGATAGTGTCCGGCTCTGCAAAATAAGTTTCCACATATTGCTATCGAGAGAATAATATTTACACAAATCTAATCTGCTGACGTATTCCGTAGCGTGACATCACACCACGGCCAAGTCTTTATTTGAATCGTTTTATTGTTCTACCTCAGCGCGTTTAGCGAGGAGGATTCCTTGGCACGTCTTGTTAAAGCAGAGATTGTGTGCCCTTATTTCGGGATTCTCATCAATACGGGCGTGGGTAACCCAACCGCGCCATTGACTACAACACTTGGGAGATAAGCGAGTTTTACCAGGCTGGTGGGGGCGCATAGTCGCGTCCGCCCACATAAGGGGATAAGGATCCACCTTTTCATCCACGCCTTCTTCCACCTTTGCCTATCCATTTCCGCGCACTCGAGCTCCAGCGCCCAAGTCCGCACACCCCACCTCAACCTTCTCTAGCCATGTCCGGAGCGGGAGGCAAGTGGATGGTCTCCTCCGTCACGGAGGGACACATCAAAAGACTGAGGAAGGCCGGATACTTGTATAACGACATTGCACACCGGCTTCCCGAAGAGGGGCAGCTCATCCCCACCCCTAGGCCCCATGAGAGGGTGGTGTTCCTCCCCCATTTCCTCCGCGGACTGGGCTTCCATCTCCACCCATTTGTCCGGGGGCTCATGTTCTACTATGGCCTGGATTTC
This sequence comes from Triticum urartu, assembly GCF_003073215.2. NCBI lineage: Eukaryota > Viridiplantae > Streptophyta > Magnoliopsida > Poales > Poaceae > Triticum > Triticum urartu. The sequence goes on along the minus strand of NC_053025.1, from coordinate 512,195,972 downwards.
CTTGATCTAGCCCCGAATTTTGTCCTCAACATCTCGGCGTTTATCGTCGTGTGCGAGGCTTTCTTCCGCATCCGCCCCCATTTCGGCCTATGGCTCAAGACTTTCAAAGTCAAGCCGAAGGTGGTGCCCGGCACCCAAGCGGAGTGCGGAGGTGCCATGGTGGGCAAGATGCACAACGTCCTATGGTTCAAGGGCTCCTTCGTGGAGTCCCTAATGGGGTGGCAGTCGGGGTGGTTTTACATCACCGAGCCACGCGACCCTGAATGGGTCGCAGCCCATGAGTTCCGATCCGGACCCCCTACGCGGCTCACCTCCTAGAAAGAGACGGGCCTGTCGTGGGGTAAAGAAGGAGAGCTGACCGGACTCCAAACATGCGTCCAAACCCTGGTGGACAAGAAGCTCAAACTTGTCAACGTAGTCCAGGTTATGCTCATCCGCCGGATCCTCCCGTGTCAACAACGGGCTTTCAACATGTGGGAGTTCGACCCAGCGAAGCACCGAACTCTAAGCAGGCTCTTCGACACAACGTACGAAGATGCCTGGAAGGTGCTTTTCAAGGGCGCCGAGGACCCCGCATCCGCTACCGAGGATCGCGGATTCAGCACGTAGCGTCGCGCTCATGCGGAAAGCTATTTTTACCTTTTACAGGGTATTAGTTTTTCATAGTTTGACTCCATGCGGGATCTTAAGCTCCCTTACCTTTAACAGGATTGGCAGGAGACGTCCGGACGGATCAACTGTCCGGCTCCTTTGCCCGAAGGCCCAGCGGACGCTCGCTTGGCGAAGCTGCTGGTTCCGGCACCTTATGTGGTGCCGGAGAAGAAGGCCACGGGGACTCGGAAGAGTGCCCGGCGCCTGGGGTTGTCGGATTCACCATCCGACGACTCCAAGACGCACTCCTCCCGTGAAGACGAGGAGGAGGAAGAAGAGACCTCTCCCCCTCCAGCGGGGGAGAGAAGAAAAGGAAGGTCGCCCCAACTAGGGAGGCCGAAGGGTCCAAGAAGGGGAAAACCCTTCCTCCGGACGGCTGCACCAACGCCGATGACGGCGAAGAGGAGTGGCCGCACAGGGCCAAGCCCCTGGCGAGATCTTAAGTGTCCGGATACCAGAGTGATTCATAGTATTCTTCCATTGCATAGCTTTTCCTTATGTCGAACATGTTTATGCAGTCCACCCAAAGACCGGCTCGACGTGTCATCGAGCGGTTCCCTGGATTCGTCGGAAGTGAATTCGCTTCCGACGGCTACCTCCCCCCACCCTACGGACGACGCTGAGGTGCTGTCCCAACAGGTTCCAAGCTAGGAGAACGTGGTCCTGGAGGCACCGCAAGGCGACCTCCCGGACTCCAGGCGCAAAGGGGATAGAACCCCCAAGGGCTCCAAGTCCGGCCTTGAGCAGGACACCGCGTCGGAACCTTCAACGGTTCCAGACTCCCGTAGGCAGCCTCCTTCCAAGAGGAGCAAGCCTATCGAGCCGGTGACCTCCGTCCAACCGGAGGCACCGGACAATTTGCTGGAGACACTTAACGGCGCCTCCATCGACGAGGAGCACCACACTATTATGAGTTTGGTGATCCAGTAGGTTCGGTCCGCCAAGAGCGGACTGACTGAAGCCTGTGCCAGCCTTCTAACAGGCTTTGAGGTAAGTAAAGAATATGTAAAAATATTACCGCATAGACAGTAGCCCCTGATGCTCTGTTCGGTGTTCGGAAAGAAAAGCCGAATAGAGGATCTAATAATCGCAGGAGTCTAACATAATCAAGTCAATATGCGTATGCAGGTGTCAGTGGGAACGACACCTATGGGATCACAAGAATCACTACTACGGTTGTGGGGCGCGGGGTCGTGAGAAGAGCGGATCAAACAGATAGCCCACGGTTCGTTTATCCAGGTTCGGGCCGCGAGGATGCGTAAAACCCTGCTCTTGTTTTGGTGGATTGTATATCTGTGTTCTTGAGCTAGCTATGGGGCATGAGGAGCTCCAAAAAGCCGAATCCTCCTCCTGGTCGCCTCGGGCCTCCTTTTATAGGAAAGGGGTTGCCACAGTGGCACACATGAGGTGGAAAGGGTACAGTGATGTGAGGTTATCCCTTGCATTACATGACAAGGCGCATTTAATGCGTCTTGCCCAGGTGTCCTTGCTTTATCGGGGACGGGGGAGAGCCCTGTCTCGTCCGTCGCCGTTCCCTGGCCAGCGGCGCCCGCGATGCCATGTAGGCAGGCAGGCAGCTGAGGTGGCGCAGTGGTGGGTCTCCACGAAGATCCGCATGCCGCCACGCAGGTGCCTGCCCAGCTGGTTGGGTCGACAGCTACATGCGAACGGCGGTGGACGTTTGACTGGCGTGGGCCTGATGGTGGCCCTACGGGTGTTCTTGGCAAGGACCTTGACGGGGCCCCGACAAGGGTCTTGCCGTGGCGCCTGCTGTCATCCCCGGCAAGGCTCTTGCCGGGGGCCTTGTGGTCCTCCTTGGCTTGGATCCCACCAAGGATCATCATCTTCTAAAGGGTGTATCTGATCTTGAATGTCTTCACAAAGATCCGCGTGCTACCACGGGATGTCTCCCGAATCCTTGCCCCATGGGGGCAGTGGACTCAAGGGTGACTTACTCCGTAGGTGTGGGGCGAGCTGCCACGGCAAGGGTCTTGCCGGGTTTGCTAAAACCGCCTCCCGGCAAGGATCTTGCCGGGGGGTCCACTTCGTCCCCTTTTCTCTTTGTGGTCTTGGTCTTGGCGTCATTATGCTTCTCCTGAGCTTCGGCCTTACCTTGGCTCACCTCCCTTGCCTTGCTCAGTGTGGTGGTGCCCGTGGCTCAGACTGCCTGTGCACAGTTATAGGGGTACAAAAAGTGTACCCCTCTTTTTGTACATAGACAGGATTCCCCGGGAATGGGCCACACATAAGCGCAATCGCGTCGTTGGGCTAGGCCCAAAAACGGTGCGCGGGCAGGCGGGGCGGTTTTTACCGCGGTAAGTCTCTTTGCGCGCTGCGCTTCCCATGCTTCCCGCGCGTGGCGCGGCGTGGGGAGGCGTGTGTGACGTGGGCGGCATGCGTGGGGCTGAGCTCTGCATGCATGCGTCACATCGTAGTAAAGGGGGCGGTTCACGCCTTCCCCATAAATGGAGGGAGGCGTGGAGGCGCGGCCCATTTACTGAACGGGGCCGAGGTGTGGTCTTCAAGGCATCCACTCCCCACGATCACGGAGTGGGGAGAGGTCGCCACACCCGTCGCCTCAGCCCTGCACGCCTGCCACATGGCTCTCATGCGCTTGGGGTGGCGAACGGCGGAGGCGGGAAATCGGGCCGCCGCGGGCTGGGGCGGCGGGTCGGTCCCAGTTCCCTGCGCCTTCCGCGTCTTGATTGGCTGAGCGGGGCGGTCGAGCCCCCACCCCGTTCCTTTATAAAGAGTGGGAGGGGGATGGCGTCCCGCATTCTTTCATCTCCTCCTTCCTTCAGCTTCTGCTTCCCCCTTCCATCCGCCATGGAGAGAGGGAATCCTGGTCCTTCAACGGTGGCGGCGAGGGTCGCCGCTCGACAACACGTCCCTCCTTCTCCTGCACTCGCGGTGGCAGAGCCAGCTGTGAGGGGAAGGGGGAGGGGGCGAGGCCGTGGGCAAGGCCGAGGCGCTCGGGGAAGAGGAGGACGGGACGGCGCGCCGGCCTCGCCTCCACCAGCATTTCCTCCCCCCATGGAGGGCGACATTGGGGATGACCCTTGCGAGTTCTTCGTCAGGCTGCGCCAGCCGCCTCGCCGTCGCCTTCGTCTCCCGACTCCATTCGCGTGGGAGATGGAGTTGGATCTGCCGGAGTCGCTGTGATTGCACATGAGGGGCTGTGGGATCAGCGGCACGCGGGTTCGCGTCGACTTCCCAGCCCCTCACGTGATGTATCTTTGTCGAGGATGGAAGACGTTCGCTCATATCCACCGCTTGACGGAGGGGATCACTCTCCATTTCAAGCTGATGGAGGGTGGCCTTCTCTCCGTCAAGGTCTTTGGGTGCTTTGGGACCCGTGCAAGGTGCTGCGTGGAAAGCTCTTTTGATAGTGAAGACTCCTCCTCGGGCGGGAGTGACGAGGAGGACAGCGGCAGCGACGACAAGGGTAGTAGGCGACAGGATGATGGGTCCGATTAGGTGTCGGGTGCCGCTCCGTGCGGCACCGGCGACCCCATCATCCGCGTCGCCGGCTCTCTAAACTTCTCGGGGTCGTCTCCTTGGGCGGCTGGCGTTGGGAGGCTGCGGTAGAGGAAGAGGGCGGGCGGCAAGGCCGTCAAGTCGAAGTACGCGGGCACCGACGCCTTCGACGCGTGCTGACATCCTGCCGCCTCGTCTTCGAGCTCTGCTTTCGGCGCCGCCATCACCATCCAGCCTTTGGACGGCCACCAAGATGTTCTCTTGGTGTCTTCTGCCACCCGTAGCTCGCCTAGGCGCTCCTTTTGGCTCTTTCGCCTCCTTGGCCTGCCTCCTGAGGAGAGGGACAAGAAAGGGATTACAGGCACCTTATCTCTTTTTAGTTTGTAAGCCTTCGGGCCTTTGTTGAATTTAAAACTTGTAATCCCATCATTCATTTTTTTCATTCCCTATGTACTGTACTTGAGTGGAATATTTTTAATGAAAAAGGGATGCTTGCCGGGTCATTTGTTTGCGGGTGGAACCCACGACAAGGAATAAATCCTTGATATCTTCAAGATAAACATTTCCTTGCCCGGCAATAGGCCTTGCCGTCTCCCCACTTCGCTCGACCTTCCTCACGCATTGGCGGAGGCAGGGATGAGGCGAGTTCTGGCTCCTTGTTTCATCCTTTCGCTGCCGCGACTACGACAAAACTTGGCCCCAGGAACGAGCCCTAGGGCCTAGAGTTATGGGAGCACGGTACCTTAGGGGAAAACGAGGTTTCACATACCTCGGTCCATAATGGAATGCATGATAAGGGATGAAGAACTTATCTGAAGATGCAGCACCCGGCAACCCTGGTTCGCCGTGGGTGAATCTTTGCTCTTGCAGCCCCCGGCGATGCTGGCTTGCCGGGGGCTAGATGCTGGTCTGTTCATCTTCTTTTCCTACCCAAGTGGTTCGGCACGGATATCCGTGTGTCCTGTGAACCAAAGAAGACAAAGGAAAGACAAAGAGACGCACACTCGACCTCTAAGCTAGGGGTTAGTCACCGCTAAGCACTATCAACCCTAACCAAGGACGAGACTCGACCTAGCATGCATGCTATAACTTAGGGCACCAACGCTTCATTTATTTATGCTCAGGGTCTGCGCCTGGCTTTGTACAAAGGGTTACATGCATCATCGGCAATGCTTGTACAAAAGGTGGTTTGCCGGGGGGGCCCATCAAGCCGCGCCTCACGGGTAAAACTTGCGAAGATGCTCAATGTTCCAGGAGTTACTCACCGGAACGGCATCTTCGGTCTCCAGGCGGACTGCGCCAGGCCTGGTGACTCGTATTACCCGATAAGGGCCTTCCCACTTTGGCGTCAACTTGTTGGAATTCTTGGCCGATTGAACGCGCCGAAGGACAAGGTTGCCTTCCTCAAGGCTTCGGGCATGAACCTTGCGGCTATGGTAGCGGTGCAAGGCTTGCTGGTAGCGTGCTGCTCTCACAGCGGCCCGAAGACAATCTTCCTCAAGGAGCATTGCGTCATGTTGCCGCAGTTGCTCTTGCTCAAGCTCATCATAAGCGAGCACTCGAGGTGACCCGTATATGAGTTCAGTGGGGAGAACTGCTTCTGCCCCGTATACTAGGGCAAAGGGTGTCTGGCCGGTGGCTCGATTTGGCGTCGTCCTGATCGACCAAAGAACCGTCGGCAACTCATCAATCCAGCGCCTTCCACTCTTGTGCAGCCTGTCAAAGGTCTTGGTCCTTAAGCCTCGCAGTACTTCAGCGTTTGCCCTCTTAGCTTGACCATTGCTTCGTGGGTGAGCAACGGAAGCGAAACAGACTTTGCTGCCGAGGTCTTGGATATATTGCATGAAGGTGCGGCTTGTGAACTGTGTGCCGTTGTCGGTGATGACCTTGTTGGGTACACCAAAACGGCACACTAGTCCCTTGAAGAACTTGATGGCTGACTGAGCTGTGACTTTCCTCACTGCCTCCACCTCCGGCCACTTTGTGAAACTTGTCGATTGCAACGTACAAGTACTCAAAGCCCCCGACAGCGCGGGGGAAGGGCCCGGTATGTCGAGCCCCCAGACCGAGAAGGGCTAGGAGAGAGGAATGGTTTGAAGGGCTTGAGCTGGCTGATGAAGCTTCTTTGAATAGAACTGACACGCTTCACACCTGGTGACTAGTGTCATCACATCCTGGAGGGCGGTGGGCCAGAAGAAGCCTTGCCGAAATGCCTTGCCGGCAAGGGCCCTTGACCCGATGTGGGATCCACATATGCCTCCGTGTATCTCCGCCAACAGCTCCAGTCCTTCCTCCTGAGGGATACACTTCAATTTCACACCGTTCGGCCTCTTTCTGTATAGGACGTCATCGACGAACTGGTACATGGTAGAGCGACGGGCTACTTTTTCCGCTTCTTCCTGCTCTTCAGGAAGTTCCCCTGTTTGGAGGAATTGGACGGTATCCTATGCCCACGCTGGAGCCTGGGGCTCGACGGCGAGGACTAAAGGCATTTCCTCCGCTATGGGAGCGGCTGTCTCGACGGCAAGAGCTTGACGCTCCGCCGGAGCTAGCCGTCCCGTGGCGGGTTCAATGTCCCTGGCAACATCCTTGCCGGCGGCTCCGGGGAGCTCAGCGGGAAAGTACTTGCCGGGTCCTGATTTCCTCCTCTTGTTCTGCTCTGTTGATGGATCAACGGATGTTTGAGTTAGCTGGAGCACAAAGGTACCTGGTTCCACAGGTAGCTTGAGGGCAGCGCGTTTTGACAGGTAATCGGTGATATCGTTCTCCGCTCGGGGAACGTATTCAGCCTGTATACCGTCGAAACGCTCTTCCAGCTTTCTCACTTCATCGACGTAGGCCTTCATCAACGGGCTCTGGTAGTCCTTGTTGACTTGCTTGACGACGAGCTGCGAGTCGCCCCTGACGATGAGCTACTTGATTCCGAGGTCTGCTGTGATCCTAAGACCGGCAAGCAGCCCTTCGTACTCTGCCGTATTGTTTGTTGACACCTCCCTGGGGAAGTGCATCTGGATCACGTACTTGAGGTGCTCTCCGGTGGGCGCGACAAGCAGTACGCCAGCTCCGGCGCCGTGTAAGGAGAAAGCTCCATCAAAGTACATGATCCAACTGCAACTTGCCTCCTTGCCGGGGAGAGCAATCTCTTGGGCTTCTTGTTTCCGCCGGTGGAGCTCTCTGGCACGTCCTCGACGGGAGCGCTACACTCTGAAGGGGTGCTCTTGCCGGAGTGGGTGCCCGAGGTCTCACCGGTCTTCTTCTTCTTCTTCCCTCCCGGGTCCCAGCGGCAGGAGCAAGTGCCCTAGTGGCGGCAGCTGCTGCAACTGCTTGCTGGTACAGTTGGTCAGCGCAAATCAGTGCATCTTTCTTATCGGAGGGGATGGTGATGATCGTCACAGGTCCTGGCATCTTCAGGGTGTTGTAGGCGTAGTGTGACGCCGCCATGAACTTGGCCAGCGCTGGGAGGCCAAGGATCCCATTGTAAGGCAAGGGGATCTTGGCAAAATCAAACACGATCCTCTTCGTCCTGTGGTTCAGATTGCTCCCAAAAGTCACGGGCAGCATGACCTTTCCCTTAGGTTGGCTTCTTCTCGGGTTGACCCCCTGAAATGTGCCCGTCTCTTCGAGGTCTCCATCAGGAATCTGCAGTTTCTCGATCACGGCAGGCGAAATCAAGTTCAGACCGGCCCCGCCATCAACTAGCATCTTTGTCACCTTGAGGTTGCGTATTGTTGGTGAAACCAACAATGGCAAGCACCCGACCGCAGTAGTGCGATTAGGGTAATCTTCAGTGTCAAAAATGATAGGTGTGCTGGACCACTTCAGCGGCCTTTGGGCATCAAACGACGGCTCTGCCGCTGTAATCTCTCGCGCCCACTATTTAAGCTGGCGGTGAGAAGTCTGCAGCGAGGCGCCGTCGTCGACACACATGGCCTCTGTAGCTTTCTGAAACTCTTGGTCGCCGGATTCGTCGTCCTCTTCGTGATCGTCGTCTTATGGCTTTTTGTCACGGCCACGGGCGGGCCTCTCCTGTTGTTTATCTTGCCGCGACGGCCCGCCTCGCCGTCACGCTTCTTGCCGGACCCCTAAGCACCGTCTTGGCCCTTCTCCTTGTCCCGCCTCTCATATTCAGCCCTCTACTTTTCAGCGAGGAGCTCAACCTGTCGGCAGTCTTGGAGAGCATGGCCTTTGGTGCGATGGATCTTGCAGTATCGCTTGTCAGAGTTTCCTGGCTTCTCGGCAACCGCGAAGGCCCGGCAGGCGACACATCCGGCAATTTCCTTGCCGAGGTCATCTGCCTTGGTTTTCTTGGTGGAGCCGGTGTCATCAGATCCCTCGACGGCAAGCACGGCTTTACCTTTGCGCTTCCTGTTGCGGTGCCGGCCCTTCTTCGCCGGGGCAGCAGTATCTTCATCTGAGGAGTCGGTTTCCACACCGGCGTCTTCGCCGGGGTACTTGCTTCCCTCTTCAGCCCGGGCACATCTGTCAGCAAGAACATAGGGCTCTGCTACATCTTTCACCTTGTTCATTGGCAGCTCTTCGCGCATCTTGCGGTTACGCACGTTCTGATGGAATGCGCTGATGATGGCGGCAGGGGGAACATCAGGGATATTGTACTGTATCCGGCTGAACCTGTGTATATACTTGCGGAGACTCTCGCCTCCCTTCTGGGGAATGATGTGCAGGTCGCTCGCTTGGCCATGGGCATGGTGGCTTCCAGTAAAGGCGCCCACAAACTCATGGCACAAATCCGACCAGGAGGAAATAGTCTACCGGCAAGTGCATCAACCATGACATGGCGTTGGGTTTAAGAGCCAACAGAAAGTAATTCGCAAGCACCTTATCGTCGCGGGCTCCGGCAGCTTGCATCGCAATGGTGTAGATAATGAGGAACTCGGAAGGGTGGGTCTTGCCACTGTACTTTTCGCCCACGTCAGGTTTGAAGGTGCGGTGAGTGGGCCACTGGAACTGCCGCAGCTCACGGGTAAAAGCCGGACAGCCTACCTCGTAAGGTAGGCCTCCAGGGCTCTCCGGTGCCGGGTGGTTCACAGCAGGCCCTGCTCGCCTGTCTGACTAGTGGCGCGCAACGCGCCGGTGCTCGATAGTGGTTCGAGCATCTTCATGTTCTCGTTCCCGAAGGACTTGGCGCTGGTCATAGTGGGTCCGCCGGTCGGACGATGCTATGGAGATTTCGTCGCCCGTAACATCGTGACGGGCTGGCGTCCGCGGTACCGGGCAGGGAGGAGGCGAGTGCATAGTGGTCGCGGCGCCGCCGGCTTTCCTGCCACTGGTGCGTGGGACTCCGTCGGAGCAACGACCCGGGTTCTCCACCGGACTCGGTTCGTCTTTGTTGGCCCCCGCAACAAGGCTTCGGATAGTGGCTCTCCATTCGTCGAGTTTCCCTGTATTGGGAGGAAAATCGAGGAGCAACTGCGCGCGCGCCAGGGCTTCTGCTGGCGTTGGTGGCAGCAAAACCTGCACGGATCGCGACGCGCTTCGACTTGACCATGTCAGAAGGAGCTCTATCACGACCCCGCGGTCGCATGCCATCTTCACCAGCGCCTCGGCGAGCGGGCTGGTCTTCTACCTCCCGGGAGTGGCGCTCGGGGCTCTTCCCGCGGCGACGCCCGGGGTCTTCGGCGTGATTACGCCGTTCTTCGCGCGCTGCTTGAGAGGAGCGCGCCGTCGGCGCCGGCATGGGAGTCTTGGAGGCCCTCGCATCGCCTTCAGGCGGGGTGGCAGCGATCTTGGAAGGCCCCGTGCCACCCGCGGAGGGCCTGGCTCCGTCTTTGGATTTGGTGGCATGCGGCCCGTTACCAGGCGCACGAACATCGCCGCCTCCCAAACTCCGGCTGCTGGGACAGTGTTGGTGTTCGCGAACGGCGCCCCGGGTCCTTTCTGCGACCGGTCCGCTGCTCGCCTGCGTCGGGACAGGATGTCCAGCTTCCGACGGGCCGACCACCACTGTCGTCTTCTTCTTGGGCGCCATGACGATGAAGAAGCGTCGAACTAACTGCTAAAGCCGATTCTCACAACTGCACCCCCTACCTGGCGCGCCAAAGATGTCGGTGGGAATGACACCTATGGGATCACAAGAATCCCTACTACGGTTGCGGGGCGCGGGGTCGTGAGAAGAGCGGATCAAACAGATAGCACACGGTTCGTTTATCCAGGTCCGGACCACGAGGATGCGTAAAACCCTACTCCTGCTTTGGTGGATTGTATATCTGTGTTCTTGAGCTGGCTATGGGGCGTGAGGAGCTCCAAAAAGCCGAATCCTCCTCCTGGTCGCCTCGGGCCTCCTTTTATAGGAAAGGGGTTGCCACAGTGGCACACAGGAGGTGGAAAGGGTACAGTGATATGAGGTTATCCCTTGCATTACATGACAAGGAGCATTTAATGCGTCTTGCCTAGGTGTCCTTGCTTTATCGGGGACGGGGGAGAGCCCTGTCTCGTCCGTCGCCGCTCCCTCTCGTGTCGACACGCGCCCTGGCTAGCGGCGCACGCGGTGCCATGTAGGCAGGCAAGTAGCTGAGGTGGCGCAGTGGTGGGTCTCCACGAAGATCCGCATGCCGCCACGCAGGTGCCTGCCAGCTGGTTGGGTCGGCGGCTGCATGCGAACGGTGGTGGAGGTTTGACTGGCGTGGGCCTGATGGTGGCCCTACGGGTGTTCTTGGCAAGGACCTTGCCGGGGCCCTGGCAAGGGTCTTACCGTGGCGCCTGCTGTCATCCCCGGCAAGGCTCTTGCCGGGGGCCTTGTGGTCCTCCTTGGCTGGGATCCTGCCAAGGATCATCATCTTCTAAAGGGTGTATCTGATCTTGAATGTCTTCACAAAGATCCACATGCTACCACGGGGATGTCTCCCGAATCCTTGCCCCATGGGGGCAGTGGACTCAAGGGTGACTTACTCCGTAGGTGTGGGGCGAGCTGCCACGGCAAGGGTCTTGCCGGGTTTGCTAAAACCGCCTCCCGGCAAGGATCTTGCCGGGGGGGTCCGCTTCGTCCCCTTTGCTCTTTGTGGTCTTGGTCTTGGCGTCGTTCTGCTTCTCCTGAGCTTCGGCCTTACCTTGGATCACCTCCCTTGCCTTGCTCAGTGTGGTGGTGCCCGTGGCTCAGACTGCCCGTGCACAGTTATAGGGGTACAAAAAGTGTACCCCTCTTTTTGTACACCGACAGCAGGCTTCGCTGCTGGCCTCCGCCGCACTGACTGCGGAGGTGGATATGCTGAAGCAGAACCTCGAGCGGTCCGAGCAAGAGCTCGGCCTAGCCAAGCAGCAAATCGAGGAGAAGGAAGGTAAGAAATACCTTATTAAAATATGTGAAAGGTGCAATTGCAAAAAGTGACAAGATTAACGCGGCTATTGTAGGGGCCACAACTGAGGTGGTGACCCTTAAGCAAGCATTGTCCGAGGCCGAAAAGAGGGCGGCCACGGAGCGCACCGAGCAGGAGAAGCATGAGACGCAGGTTGGCGAGGTGCGGCAAGAGCTCCAGGCTCTCATGAAAAAACATGAGAGTTTGGAGCTTGACTCGAAGACGTGAGAGTCTGAGCTCACGGCGGCCATTGAAGATGCCAAGTCTGCCAAGGCCGAAGCCCAGAAGGCCCTCCAGGAGGTTGAGGAAATAAAAAAGATTGCGGCGGGTAAGGCATTCTTTATGCAAAGCAAACACGTAAAAGTGAATTACTTGTCACTTACCCGAATCCGGAGCTCTCCAGGAGCATTCGCAGACTTGCCCCGTAGCGTGTCGGATGCCGCCGCCTTCTACCGAGCCGAGGAGTGAAGCTCGACGGAGAAGGTGTTCTGGTCTCAATATGCTGAGGCCGAACACCCGGTGCCCTTAAGCGACCAGCTGAAACAGCTGGTCGAGCTCCATAAGGTGGCCGAACAGGTCATGAAGGGCCTCATAGTCCAGTTGTGGCTTGGAGAGGCCATGCCTGGGAGCTACTTCGGGCTGGTGAGGCGGCTGGTGGAGGCCTGTCCAAGGCTCGAAGTCATCAAGTGCTCCGTATGCTTCGAGGGTGCCCGTAGGGCGCTTGCCCGTGCGAAGGTGCACTGGGGCAAGCTAGATGCTGAGAAGCTTGTGAAGGACGGGCCACCGCTGGGCAAGGAGCATCGCAAGCCCGAGATGTATCATGAGGGCGTTCTGAAGGGTGCCCGCCTTGTGGCGGATGAATGTTCCATTAATGTAATTTTTCAGTGAACTCGCTCGTTTTGTCCTCTGTGCTGAAAACTTGTTCATGTGCGTGAAGCAATGCTTTTTGAATTTAAAATATTACCTTCTGTGTGGCCGTTCATCAAATTTGAGAGATGGCGAGTCGTCGGCTTCTGCCCCCATGGCACGAGTGCTGGGGTGTTCGGGATAAACATGAGCGCTCTCTTTCCCATTCTTGGGTGCTTCGAGGGAAGCGCTCAACACAACGAACAAGGCAATCGGACAATAATGCTTGAACACTCTCACATAGCCATAGAATTCTATAATTTTAAATTTAGGCTAAGCCCATAGTGTTCGGAAGACCGAGTTCGGGGCGCTATCCACGCCTAGGCCGGACAAAGCCGACTCCTCGCTCTAAGCGGCATAAGTCTTTAGGGACTCGAAAACCTCTCGAACAGCGACCAGCTCTCGCCTCATCATGACGGTCAGTTTCAGCTTTCTCTACTGAGGTGCTTAGCCCAGCTCAACTGGGGCACAATCGCAGTAGTTCTCCTAGTGCTACCTTAGCGGATATGACGGAACATAAGGTACCAAAACATAGGAGCCGGGCAAACCCAACTATTGACCCAAGACATGATTCGGAGCCGATGCATATAATGCTATAAGTTCAGGGTGCCGCACTTGTGAAAGTGTTCGGACTTCTCACACCATGTTGTGGGGTACTTAAGCCCTTGGCATATTGGCCGTACCAAAGTGTACGGGTGCAACATGTCATTAATGAACATATATTCGTAAAAAAGAGGTAATGCAATAATAGACGGAAGCTACGTGTTGTTTATTTAAAAAAGCTGCGATCAAAGCAGAATGATACAAATAGTGCGATAAGCAAAAGATGGGACTATCAAATATGTCCTTTCCAGGCGCGAGCTGCGGAATGTTATGCGAAACAGGTATACTGCTCGTTATAGAGACCACCTTAGAGTTCTGTAGTGCGGCGTAGCTTTCTGCTTCCCTGGTTGTATCGTTTGTGCGGCAATTGTACTGCCGGACAAGCCTTCTGAAGAATGGAGTCCTGAAAATAAGAGAAAAATAAGAAATCGGCAGCCCCAAGTGCGGTTTAAGCCACGTTTCGGGCGTGCCGTGATGGTGCCCCTCCCCCTGTGCCCATGGTATTTCTAGAGCATAGTTATGTATGCGCAACACTGGTTTCGCAAGTTCACGAGGGCTGGGGTTGGGGCCGCATTGTTACGCTTTCTCGAAACGTGCCAGACGGTCTTGTTGTAGGTTACTCCGGGCGCGCTTGACGGTGTCCGGACGTTTAATGGCCGGACTGGAGAATTGCCTTGAGAGGCTGCTTTGTACTTTCGCTGCGATAGCCACCGTATGCTCCTCCGTTCGGAGAGAGCGTTCGGTGTTTCCATTGACCGGGATGACGCCTCGAGGGCCTGGCATCTTGAGCTTGAGGTATGCGTAGTGCGGCACCGCATTGAACTTGGAAAATGCGGTTCGCCCGAGCAGTGCGTGATAGCCACTACGGAACGGGACTATGTCGAAGATTAACTCCTCGCTTCGGAAATTATCCGGAGATCCGAAGACCACTTCAAGTGTAACTGAGCCTGTACAGTTGGCTTCTACACCTGGTATGACGCCTTTAAAGGTCGTTCTGGTGGTTCTAATCCTCGGGGGATCGATGCCCATTTTCCGCACTGTATCCTGATAAAGCAGGTTCAGGCTGCCGCCGCCGTCCATAAGGACTCTAGTAAGGTGAAATCCGTTAATAATTGGGTCTAGAACCAATGCGGCGAATCCGCCATGAAGGATGCTAGTGGGGTGGTCCCTTCGATCAAAAGTGATCGGGCAGGAAGACCATGGGTTGAACTTTGGGGCGACTGGCTCCATCGCGTATATGTCCCTTAGCACACGCTTCCGCTCCCTCTTAGGGACGTGGGTTGCGTATATCATGTTCACCGTCCGCACTTGTGGGGGAAAACCTTTCTGTCCACTGTTGTTCGGCGGCCGGGGCTCCTCCTCGTCATTGCTATGCTGCCCCTTGTCTCTGCTTTCAGCATTTAACTTGCCTGCCTGCTTGAACACCCAACAATCCCTGTTGGTGTGATTGGCTGGTTTTTCGGGGGTGCTATGTATCTGGCATGAGCGGTCGAGTATTCGGTCCAAACTGGACGGGCCCGGAGTGTTTCTTTTGAATGGCTTTTTCCGCTGACCGGGTTTAGAGCCATTGAATCCGGCATTAATTGTCGTATCCTCAGTATTGTCGCCGTCAATGCGGCGCTTTTGCTTCTTGCGACGCGACCTGCCACTGGTGTCCTTGGTATCCGAATTACCAGGGCTCTTGGTCATGTTATTGCTGCAAGCTAGCCAGCTGTCTTCTCCCACGCAAAAGTGGGTCATAAGTGTCGTGAGGGCTGCCATAGATTTCGGCTTTTCCTGTCCTAGGTACCGTGCAAGCCACTCGTCGCGGATGTTATGCTTGAAGGCTGCTAGGGCCTCTGCGTCCGGACAGTCGATGATTTGATTTTTCTTGGTTAGGAACCGTGTCCAGAATTGTCTAGCCAGTTCCTCTGGCTGCTGAATTATGTGGCTTAGGTCATCGGCGTCTGGTGGTCGCACATAAGTGCCCTGGAAATTGTCGAGGAATGCGGCTTCCAGGTCCTCCCAACAACCAATTGATTCTGCTGGCAAGCTGTTAAGCCAATGCCGGGCTGGTCCTTTAAGCTTGAGTGGGAGGTATTTGATGGCATGTAGGTCATCACCGCGGGCCATGTGGATATGAAGGAGATAGTCCTCGATCCATACCGCAGGATCTGTTGTGCCATCGTATGATTCGATGTTCACGGGTTTGAAACCCTCAGGGATTTGATGATCCATTACTTCATCTGTCAAGCATAGTGGGTGTGCGGCGCCTCTGTATTGGGCTACATCACGACGCAGCTCAAACAAGCTTTGTCTACTGTGTTCGGCCCGGCCGGATTTACTGTATCCGGCGTGACAAGTACCGTCTCATGCCGTGGGGTGCCCACGTGATCCGTAGATCGATCTTGTTTGCCTTGCCTTGTCCTCCAATATATCTCGCAGGTCTGGCACATTTTCCCATGCCTTGGTAGTTTTTGAGCGGCGCTGGGGTGCGGCTTGAGTGGAGGGCCGAGAGGCCTCTCTGTCATGGCCATGGGGTGGCCGGTCGGCCGCATCATGCATTGGTGATGTAGGTTTAGGTGCTTCCTCCTCTAATTGGGGTAGCAACCTGCGCTTTGGGTAGCTCTTGGAGGGGCGTTTGAGTTCATACTCTTCGGCCGCAAGGACTTCAGTCCATCTGTCGGCTAGCAAATCTTGATCAGCTCTAAGCTGTTGGTGTTTTTTCTTGACGCTGCTCACCGTGGCCGTAAGCCTGCGTTTGAAACGCTCTTGTTCGACGGGATCCTCGGGCACGACAAATTCGTCGTCATCGAGGCTTGCCTCGTCTTCGGATGGAGGCATATAATTATCGTCCTCGACCTCTCTGTCTGCCGCTCTCTCATGAGGGCTGGCTTCTCTATCCTCCTGTGCTGAATCTTGCTGGAGGTGGTTGTCTTCAGCACTGTCCGGGGTGTTATTATCCCCTGTGCCGGAATCACCGTTTTTGTTTTGGCGGGATTTAGAGCGGCGCCGCTGACGCCGACGCTTAGGCTGCTTCTTGGAGGGGTCATGCTCCGCTGTTCCATCGCCATTACCTTCTTTTGGGGTGTCCACCATGTATATATCATACGACGAGGTGGCTTTCCAGTGCCCTATAGGCGCTGGTTCTTGATCGTCTCCTGCATCGGCGTCCACACCGTCGATGTCTTCGGAGTCGAAGTCGAGCATGTCGGTTAAATCATCGACAGTGGCTACGAAGTGGGTGGTGGGTGGGCTTTGAATTTCTTCATCATCCGTATCCCAACCTTGCTGACCATAGTCCAGCCAGGGCTCTCCTGACAAAGAGAAAGACTTTACTGAATTCAGAATATCGCCGAAGGGCGAGTGCTGAAAGATGTCCGCGGCGGTGAACTCCATGATCGGCGCCCAATCGGGTTCGATCGGTCGGGGCGCGGAGGGCTCGGAGTCTGGAGAGGAGTCCGGCTCCTTGGAGTCACGGGCTTCGCAGAGAATAGGGCTGGTGTTCGGCTCGATCACCGTAGAGATTGCAGCCCCCGAGGCAGTGTCTAACCACCCATCCTCGGTTGGTGTGATCGGCTCCGAGCTAGGGGTCGGAGCGGACACAGGTGCAGCCTCCAGGGGCACTGTTCGGCGGCAGAGCTAAATCATGCCCATCGTAACAGTGCGGCGCGCTCGGCTGTGGGTCGAATCCGTGGAAGATCAAGTCTCCGCGGATGTCGGCAGTGTAGTTCAAACTTCCAAATCTGACCTGATGGCCAGGGGCGTAGCTTTCCATCTGCTCCAGATGACCAAGCGAATTGGCCCGCAGTGCAAAGCCGCCGAATAAGATCTGTCCGGGGAGAAAAGTCTCACCCTGGATGGCATCGCTGTTGATGATCGGAGAAGCCATCGGGCCTAAAAGTGATGACACAGAGGAACTCTCAATGAAAGCACCAATGTCGGTGTCAAAACCGGCGGATCTCGGGTAGGGGGTCCCGAACTGTGCATCTAGGTCGGATGGTAACAGGAGGCAGGGGACACGATGTTTTACCCAGGTTCGGGCCCTCTTGATGGAGGTAAAACCCTATGTCCTGCTCGATTAATATTGATGATATGGGTAGTATAAGAGTAGATCTACCACGAGATCAGAGAGGCTAAACCCTAAAAGCTAGCCTATGGTATGATTGTTCTTCGTCCTACGGACTAAAACTCTCCGGTTTATATAGACACCGGAGAGGGCTAGGGTTTACACAGAGTCAGTTACAATGGTAGGAGATCTACATATCTGTATCGCCAAGCTTGCCTTCCACGCCAAGGAAAGTCCCTTCCGGACACGGGACGAAGTCTTCAATCTTGTATCTTCATAGTCTAGGAGTGCGGCCGAAGGTATAGTCCGGCCAAAGGTATAGTCCGGCCATCCGGACACCCCCTAATCCAGGACTCCCTCAGGCCCTGTTTGGATACTCTAAGTCAGAGGTTAGATTCTAAGCCTGAACTAACTCTAACCAAAGTGGTGTTTGGATGGCAGGGTTAGATTGACAACAAATGTATCCAAACAGGGCCATGGGTTGAAACGTGCCTACAACAGCACTTTGTAGAGCAGTTGTTTCTTGGTAGGGCTGGTTGGTAAGAGCATGTACAATGGTTGATAAGGTAGTCTTATCTTAAGTCTGCCACGTATGCAAGTGGTAGTAGTTTCTTGGCATTATTAGTGGTTTCTTGCATTATTAGGGGTTTCTTGTAAGGAACAATGTACTACTACCGACAAAAGGCGATTCTAGGCTGCGTTGTACTCCAACGAGTACTACTAGTGGTCGCGGGAGTGTATACCTCGTTTTGTGGGTTCGTTCCCGGCCGAACGCACGGCGGCCTTTTTTTAAATAGTAACTTCGCTGTGAGCCAATATTTTACATGGGTAGTTTGAGTTTTGAAGTCAAATGGACGTGCGGCACCACAATCTGGGTGCACTTGATAGCCTAGCCACGTGAACGGGTTTTCCTTCCCAGCATCTCGTGGCTCGCGTGATCGCCCTAGCCGCACCTCGCTTGCAGCTTCCTCATCAGCTAGTACTAGCATATTTAAACTAGCACCTCCCAATTAAGCCCGAGGAGCCAGCAAAGCCTGGCGGGGCATTGGGAACTGTGCAATATGGTTCTGTACGTAAAGTGCTCTACTACTACTATGTAGCTTGTGGCGTTGCACGCATGGAATTCACTCCATTATAGGCTCTACTACAAAAGAAATTCCTCTTGACGTGTTTTTTTTGAAACGGAGGCAAAAGCTTTGCTTCATCTCATTCCTAAAGAAGGAACTACTAACAAAGTTCGACGAGATCCATTACACCTCCACAAATGGAAGCGAAAAGCCTAGTCTCGTTGTATCAAATAACTCAAATGTTTTGCCCCCGCAGTAACCGTCGCTGATAAATAGGCTGCTAGTGTGTGCGTGAGAGGAGCGGCTGAGTAGACCAGCTACGTGAGAGGAGCAGCTGAATAGAGCACCGAGAGTACCCACTAAGCCACTACGCAGGTGTACTTTCCCTGCATTGATAGTACAACAATGGTTCTAGAGAACAGTACGTAGTACCCTCCACTTCCAACTGTAGCTCCTTGGCCCTGAGATTCAAGAGTTCAAAACTGGTGCACTATACTACAAGTACAGTACATCACACTACTAGTTGAGAAAGTAGTACTAGTACTGCTACAGTACGAGTACGTACTCCTCCGTCACATAATGCAAGACGTTTTTTGACACTAGTTGGCGTGTACAAAAAATAGCAAAAACATACCCAAAATTTCTTAATCCATGCCAAAAACTACTAGGTACTGCCAAACATTTCTTACTAGTGCTATTATATACAGTATAATGCAATCCCATAACGTCTCATAATGCTAGTACTAGTAGTAAATAATAGCCTCACCCCTTCGCTAAGGAACGATCTACATTTGGAAGGAACGAGGCGCTGCGGTTACTATGCTCTTATCTCCTCCTCGTCGGTTCCCCTCCCCCCGAAGAGAAGGCAGTTCGTTGCTGCTCCCATGGATTCGCCAGGCGGTTCTCCTCCTCGTCGGGGCTGGGAGACCTTGGACGACGATCCTCTGGGAGAAATCGCACGCCGCTCCGACGTCCTCACCGCTGCAAGACTCGGTGCTTCCTGCACCAACTTTTTCAAGACGGTGCTTAAAAAGGCTTAGGAAAAGGCCATGCTTGTTGGTCTTCCATGCGTCATCGAGGAGAAGGTTCTTCTATGGGATAATCTTTCGAACAGTCCACCGCTCCCTGGCCATGGTTGCACGTTGACTCCGCTAGAGTTGCCGACATTGAGAGGTAGTCGGATTTAGTCTGATGAGCAGGTCAGTAGTGGAGTTTGATCATGTAGTACTTAGTTATTCCATTTCCATCCCATAATTTCTCCGCTGCCCACCGTCTTATATATAGCTCTGGGTCGGTGCCAACAAAGATTGGCTTGCATACCTCCGGCCGGATACCACCATCATTTTGCATAACATCCACAGCAGTGCGGCCGTTCGGGTAGACCCCTTCTCCACCATTGGGATCGGCCTTCCGGACTGGCTGGGCTTGAATATGTATGATGATGCCTTCATGAGATTGAAGAAGATAGCAATTGCGGACCTGCCGACAAAGCGACGTGGCTATGACGATTACTATCTCATCGTGGTGTTCGACATAAGGATTGCCAAAATGCAAGAGGCAGTAACAGCAGAGGCTGGCGCATGTTGGTGGCGGCAGATTTGTACCCCTACACGTTCGAAGACGCCGTGCGCCATCTAGGCCGCATCTTCGCGGTGATAAGCCAGGGAACTTGTTTCATCTGGTTGCCATCCTACGGTACGGGATATTGCAAACGGAATGCACAAACCATCATTTGCATCCCTAACGGTACTCCATTATTTTGCAGGGACCAGTCATCCCGCGATCAAAATAAGATCGCCGATCCTGGATGTGCATTTGCATCCGCAATTTGGTCGAACCTGGAACCTTGTAGCTGACTTTGGCATATTGGGATCAACTATCTTAGTAGTCGTTACCCATGGTACCACTGATGTGCAACATGGTCACACAATCTACCACGATCGGACCGTCACCACCTACCCAGGTATTCCATTTTTTAGCCCTCCCGCCTTCTCTTTCATTGTTGTACTAGTACTCTACTTACGTACTAGTAGGAGTACTTTTTACCTTTGAGTACTTTTTACCCACTAGCTACCACCATTTTTGTTTTTCCATGTCTTACTATCTCATCCAAGTAGCCAAGAGTGCCTATATATAATAAGCCGGTTATTTTAGTTCCTCTATACCGGAGTAGTACTATTTGCTGCACAGTATTACTGACCGCCATATTTGAGCACAACATTATTATGCATGGACCTTGACTACGTATGTCACCATGTGTCCAGATCTGAGATGCCGCATGTACCAAATGAACGGTGCCGAGTTCGACCCCCATGATGCTACGTGGGTGCCAAGGAACACTCTTGGAGAGTACTCGCTTTTCATTGGGGACAGCTACCCCATTGTGAAGCAGATGCCACCTTCCGTGCATGACACGGAAGGCCTGCCATTCATGAAGCATGGTTGTGTCTTCAGTGCGCACCGCCGGATGAACGACATGCTGGGACACGCTATCCCTGATTTATGCCGCATCGGCTTGGATGAGTCTCCATCATGTGGAACCGGACTAGAAAGCTGCGACAATGATTCCCGTTGCCCACCGCTATGGATCGTGCCATCCATGAAGAACACCTGGGACTGGAACCTGGAGGAGGACATGTAGCCCATCTATAACGTGTAAGTGGAGTACGGTAAATTGTGAACGGTAGCGCTGTGAATATATGTAGACTAGTCGTGCACAAATTTATCACATGAATTGGAGATGAACTTGTGTGGCATACTGGCATTTGTCCTTTAGAATTTATTACTAGTAAATGTGTTATGTGTACGTGCAACTTGTGTGGTTGTTGCACGGGCTCCAACATGCTCTTTGAGAAGAAAAAAAGGTGGCACGGCTTTGGATATACGTGACGTGGCAGCATCATACAGTAGCATCATTCGCTATAGTTGTAGTACGCTCCTACTAGGACGACAACTCCTATAAAACCTTGCGCTTGGCTCTTTGCCTCTTCGGGAGGTTCAAAAGTTCATACTTGTGTGAACCTTGTACTTGGCTCTTCGCCTCTTCGAAAGGTCCAATAATGATGATACTACAGTACACATTATGCTTCTGGCAATCTGACACCAATTGAATTGCTGCACGTCCATCGCGAGGGCGAGGGCGAGGGAGAGGGAGAGGGCGTTGTAGTCAAAACCCTCTCCTCATCCTGCGAACCATCACGCACGTGGGTGAGGGAGAGGCGTAGTAAGCAAGCTTCTCCTCGTTCGACGAGTTGACGGGACACATCAAAGCAGTACTAGTACTAGTCCATACTGCGTCCTTTCCGGTTAATATGGCTTTATTTGAAACGAGAGAAATACATTGGCGGTCAACGTATGTAACAATACGCTCTTTACGGTCACTATATATAGTTTTGCGGTGATTATACGATCACTGGATCATCGTAGAGCACCGTATTGCACCCTACTGACCAGCCACATAGTCGACGTGGCACTTTGTTAACTGGTTAAATTGTCACCTGGTTTCTGGGTCCCACCTGTCAATTGGCAGAGCAAAGAAATCTGCTAAAAATAAAAGAGTGTAGTACATCTACACTTCCAATGCATTTAGCCTTTAATCTAAATCGATATTGATTGACTAAGCACCAACTTGTGCTCTAGGTATAGGCTACATGTCTATCCTTAATTACAGCATGCAATGACCTTCATTTAATCTTCTTCTCTCAATGGTCGCATGCACAGATAAGTCTGCTACTTTTGGGCATTAATTATGCCATGGTCAATGTGTAAATCTCTAATGTACAGTCTTTCACGGACATATGGAGTAGGTTGAGCACTTGAGCGTGAGCGTGTGTGTTGCGTCGTGTGCTGTGTGCCGCATGGGTGCATGAGTGCTACGTGCGTCCATGTGTACGTGTGAGTGTTGCATGTTGCATGCATGCATGCATGCATGGGGCTTACTCCCTCCCATTGACATGTTCATATTTCAAGCTTCCTCTGTTCCCTCCATATGGTGATACTCCCTCTGTTCCCAAATATGGAGTAAAATCCTCCCTCTGTTCCCAAATACGGAGTATTTGTCTTTCTAGAGATTTCAACAAGTGACTACGTATGGAGCAAAATGAGTGAAGTGAGCGTAGAGGCATAGGGATAATGTAGAAAGGAAGTCTTCGCGGTCCATTATTCCCCATCTCGGTCAGAGAGAACTATTCAACTAGTCTTCGCAGTGAAGTGACAATACACGCTGCAGCAGATGGCACACTTAATTAATAAGCTGAACCAGCATGTTGGTGTTACTAAGTCAGCCTTACCCAGTACTGCCATCATGTTTGCCGGTAGAGCACACTTCTGTCCTCCATTAACTAACATATGGGCCCTCTTGTGGTAGACACATATGTCATTGGTGTAACTATTTACACTCCGAAGGACGGTATATCCTGGTGGTAGTAGAATTGAGATTTAATGCACTTTCTACCCCGTCTTCCACTATTCTTCCTCCTCTCTTCTTCTTCTTCCTCCTCTCTTCCTCATCGTCGGCCGCACACCATTTCCCCCCGCTCTCTGCTCTCCCGCCCGCGCTATGTTCCTTGGTAGCTCGCGCTACCATATCCCCCCGCTCACTACTCGGTCACATGAGGAGAAGCTTCTTCACTCGCCCGCCCGAATCCACTTCCCCGCTGGCTCACAGGCACTGAAAACCCCAATGGCAGAACTGACTAACACGCAGAGCCGCGATTGGAATTCCCTCCCCGATGTTCTCTTGGAGCAGATCTGTAATCGTATGGACCTACTCAGCACCGTCCGTCTGGCCGCATGCTCGGTGTCTTTGTACCATCTACTCGTCTGCAACCAGCCGCCTCTTTTCAAGACACCGTGCTTGCTGATTCCCGATCCTCGCAGGTGGCCCAGACACCGACTTGACGGTCCTACGGAGGTTGCCGTGGTGCCCCTCGACATGATACCAGTACCCGTCCACCTGTCCTTCATTCGCGTCCACTACTGGGCGGGCATGAAGGCCAACTGGATCGTCCTCATCCACCAATCCGGTAGTCCGTGGCATCTCGTGGATATGTACACCCAGCGAGATATCACCCTTCCATATTTGGATACCGCCGCCATCGAGCCTTGTGCCCGCCGGACACTCCTGCCTACTACGCACGAGACGCATCGAGCTTTTGGCTCGACCTCTGTTTGCTGAAGGTTGTAATCTGTGAAGTGCCCACACCATCAGAAGACTACATGGATTACAAGCTCATTGTCGTGTCAACATGGGATTAGTCTATCTGGAATCCGGTCGTCATACATGGTTATGGATCATCGTCGATCCTCTTTACCCAACACTTCTGTCTGATGCTATAGTGCACGATGGCATCGTTTATGCGGTCGACGCACAGATTGGCTGCCTATACTGGTGGAATCTATCGTCATGTGATTGTTCTATCTCATCTCATCTTTACCTTAAGAATATGACTGCCTGTTCATTGTTACAAATTTAGAATGTATAGTATGTCTATAACCACATCATTGCTATATGTTCCTCTCATTTCCTAGACTTTTATGACCACACATGTTATTGTTAGAGTTGATATGAGAATAATTGGTATCTAATGATTGTTAGAATAGATATTATGAGTATAACCTCATGATTGCTATATGTTCTTCTCATTTCCAGGATTTTTATAACAACGCATGTTGTAAAATAGAGTTGATATGATAACTGTAGTAAGTGCTATGGTAGAATATGAGTAGGCCCTGTCATATCTATTTTCCTCTCATTGTTACATGATGTTTGAACCATGATATATTGGTAGAATATGAAAGCCATTGGCTTATTTTTTTTAACTTGGGGTATGATTATGACCACGACATTGCAATTCTCTGTCTATGATATGTGTCACTGTTATAATAATCTTAATTCCACACATACTCTGAACATGATTGCTTATTTTTGTCCTTTTGGTCTCCAATTTGAATTGTTGCAGCATACGCAAATGCACTGGCCTTCATGATTCCAGGACCTGGAATCATACCAGCCGTTGGGTGGTGGTATATCGCTAATTCAGCTGACGGTTGTCATTTGATGCTCATTTGCACGTACCAAAATTACCAAACCATTTCATCAAACCACATGCAGTACAATGCCTGGGGCGTTCGTGACATTGATGGCTATGGCTGCTTCGTGTTCGAGAAAGATCCCAGCTCCATTGGGCCAGGCGGATTCAACTGGAGGCGGGCTTACAGCCTCGGCAACCACTCCATGTTCCTCGGGCTCAATTATCCGATCATCCAACCAATCATCGATCATATCACCAGCGATGATTACCGTGCTATGCAACTTCCATTCGCCAGGGGGAACTGTGTTTACACATCATACCATGGGTTTCATGAATCACCATATCCAGATATTCATCGACACAGCTTGTTGCCAGATAATCTTCAGTGTGTGAAAGGCATCAAGCTTCCATGTGATGGATGGCTTTTGCAAACCCGACATGCGGCGATGTGGTACATGCCAAAAGCAAATATGCACAACTTGATTCGTACTGATATGTAGACTGAGCCATGTATTCTGCTGCTGTAGCACGACCCTCTTTTGTTGGATATTATGTACTGTTGTTAGTTTGAAGCACTCCTCTGGTTTGAAGGATAGATACCTTTCTGGGATCAAGTGCATCCTAACTCACCTGTGCAGGATGTACTGATAATGACGTTGGAGATGTTGTGCAGTATATATATATATATCACTTATGCATCAAGTGCGTACTTGTTAGTTAAACCTATGGTTAAAATGTGACACTAAATATGACTAGTAAGTAGTATAGTCGCAGTACTAGTATACGTCGGTCAAATTATTCATCATGTCCACACATTGAATTGGCATGACAACACGCTGCGTGTGAGGAGACACAAGAATCCCGGCGGCGTGTTCGGGTATTCTGGACTTCAGATTTGGAGTACCAATTATCTGTCAAAATTTTTCATCATTCACTTAAAATAGTCGATTGATCATACATTGAGTACCATATAACTGGAATTAACCCATGCAAGTCGAAGAAGGATTGGCTGCTGCTGCCGGCTGGCGTCAAGTTCGATCCCACGGATCAGGAGCTGATCGAGCACCTTGAGGCCAAAGTGAGTGCTGACAGCGCGAGATCTCACCCTCTCATCGATTTGTTCATACCAACCATCGACAGCGAGCACGGCATATGCTACACCCATCCTGAGAAACTTCCAGGTAAGACACCTATCGACCGTCTACTTGCACAAACATATTCCTTTGTTTATAGCTCTATTTTTGTTTTTAGACGCAGACCTGGTGAAGCAATTACAATTTGACAGTTAATAAAAAGTGAAACAAGTGACTGCAACATGCCAAAGATGTTATGAAAATGCCAACTACATACACTAAAACATGTATTAGACAATACTGCAGGTATCACACTAAGTGGCCTAAGCAAGCATTTCTTCTAGCGCAATTCCAGGGCATTCAAAAGGGGCACGTGGACGCGTCGCAAGATACAGTCGGAGTGCAGCATGCACGCGATGTGGCACAACACCAGTAATACCTTGCCGGTGATGGTCAACGGCCGGTAGACGGGAAGCAAAAAGGTTCTGGTGCTGCACACCAACAAGAACTTCGACCAGCAGAGGACCAACTGGGTGATGCACCAGTACCACCTCGGGGGCCTGGAGCAAGAGAAGGAGCGGGAGCTGGTCCTCTACAAAATTTTCTACCAAACGAACACTAGGGCCAGGAGTAAAAAGATTATAAGTTAGTTTGGTATTGGTACTTGCACTACCTTGTCGTCCGCAAGTTGGTATTGTTGTTAACGATCTTTTGGTATGAACTTGGCATTTGCTTCCAACCATCATGCTGAGGGTGGACGTGGATATAAAGCTGAATCATTTGTTTCGAAATGAATTTTCAGGCACCTGATTTTTATTTGATGGGTAGCATAAGCACCTGCCGTTCGAATTCCTAGTTCTTCAATTTTTTCGAAACAAGTGCATGCTCTTTATTATCATGATGAAAAACAATATCCCTGCTGCATCCCAGTTATCAGTCTGTACTTGCAGAATTCTCTCGTTTATTGAGCACGTATATTTTTTTTTCAGGTCGAGCAAGTTTCAACTGGGTTGTAGACTGCCCAGGCTTGGTTTTTTTTAATAGGCCCAGCCCATGACGACAACGGGGCACAAAGATCCAGCAGGTATCTACTGGCCTCTGGCCCGCCAGCGTTAGTTATATTTTGTCTTACAACATCCGCAGTCACTTTTTTTACTGAATCAAACACACAACCCAGTTCTATTTTCCTCTTGAAACGCATGTCCTACATCCGTTTTCTAATCTCTACCTATAGTTTTACTAGTTCATATACACGTATCATTATATTGAAAATACATAAAATTCCCTTTTCATATTTACATCCTTATTTTTGTTGTTGTTTTTCCCTCCCAGTGCTGATTTTTTTACCATTGGTTTTCCCTTAAACCAACTCAATTGTCCCACGTCTAATTTGCTTACAAAAACAAAACGATTTTTTGGCAAATCAATAAGTTATTAAAAATGTTTATCATTTCGGGATTACCAAAGTTCGGACTCCACCGAAATATGAAAAATAAGGTTGAACTTTTTGACCGTGGTCCTGGGCAAAAAATGGGCTATAATAAATTACTTAAGAATTAGCAAATGGGCTGCAAATTATTAAAAAATAGCAAATGGGCTCTATGTTGTCTGCCACATATTTGGAGGCTGACTTGTGGGCCTACTAAGTTCATGCATACACAAGGTTTATCAAAAAAGAAACTTAGTCAACAATCGACTCTACCAGCGTTAGACCGTTAGATGTCTTCTTTAGTCTCTAATCTTCCTGCCCCAGTCGCCCAAGCCAGCGCCATCGGAACCGCCTGCTCCCGCCTCCCGTGACCGGATGTGCTGCCGGGCAGGCCTCACGGTCCCATCATATACTCGCATCCCTGGCCTTTCTATCCCTCTACTCACCCACACCTCATGTTATTTTTCGGTGACGGCAGCCGAACCAGTCAACCCTCGTACTCTCCACCGCGTGGGCAGCCACCGCCGTGTCTTCCCCGGCTCCGTGTCATTCCCTTCGTAGGCCTCGCTGTCGTCCACCGCCTTGGTGCTCTCGGCGTAGCGTGGTCAACGTGGTCAACAAACGACATCCATCGGAAGTGGACTATATGTGGAGAGGCTGACAGCTGGATCCACGGCTGCACACAAGGAAATGCCTCCTTATTACGCGCAAAATAATGATTCCTCCACCTGACATCTGGGACCCGCCGGAACGGCCTCTGTATTTCGTGAAAAAAATGTTCCCTCCGCTGACAGGTCGGACCCACCAACTATATCTTCGCACGCTAGGAAGTGGTTCCTTATTGCGCACAAAAAAATGAATACCCCCCTGCCAGCTGGGACCCACCATAGTGGGAGGTTGACTTGTGGGCCTACTAAGTTGATGGGGACGTAGGGCTTTGTGAACTTAATCAATATGAACGATTCTAGCTCCAGTGACCGTACGATGTCCATCCAACGGCCTTAGTGCTTCTTCAACCTCTGGTCTTCTTGCTCCAGCCGCCCAAAGCAGCGCCGGTCGTGCCACCTGCTCCTGCCTCCCGTGGCCGGCTGTGCTGCTGTGGAGGCCTCACCGCCCCCATACTACTCCCACCGTTGGCCAGGCCATACCTCCACTCACCCACACCCCCTGTTATTCTGCGGCGATGGCAGCCTCACACCGCAGCCGAACCAGTGAACCCTCGTACTCCTCTCCGCGTGGGCATCCACTATCACGTCTTCCCTGGCTTCGCATCGTCCCCTTCCTAGGCCTCGCCATCGTCCACCGCCTTGGTGCTCTCGGTGCGGCGTGGTCAATGTTGTCAACGACCGACTTCCATCGGAAGAGTACTGTACGTGGAGAGGCTGACAGCTGGGTCCATGGCCACAGCCCAGTTTTTTTGTGATTTGCCAAGTAAGTCGCTTTGTCAGGCCTGTTGGGCTGCAAATCTCTCAAGACGAGGAGAGCTTCATTCGGCTGGCTAAGAAAATGGCCTATCAGTAATGAGAAATGGGTTGTACATTTTTAAAAACACATCAAACCGGCAATTAGCTTCAAATTTCTTTTTTTTCATTTCGAGATTTTAAATTGCATTGATTTTTATGCGTGGAAAATTTGTTGGATTTTATATTGATATACATCTATTTTTAAAATCAGTTTGAATGTGACTCGAAATTTCGGGATCAAAAACAGTTCGGACCGCACCAAAATATGCAAAATTTCATATAATGTTTTAACCGTAGCCAAAATATGGGTTGTAATGCTAACAAAAAGAATATGGGCTCCAAAAAAACCTTAAGAATTAGCAAATGGGCTGTAAATTATTAGAAATAAAGGCAGATGGGCTGTATGATGTTTTCCACAAATTTGAGGCTTTCCTAAAAAAGGTTGACGCACAAGCAGTGACTGTTGGATGTCCATCCAACGGCCGTCGTGCTTCTTCAATTTCTGCTCTTCCTGCTCCAACCGCTCAAACAAGCGCCAGCGGGACTGCCTGATCCCTCCTCCCGTGGCCGGTTGTGCTGCCGCGCAGGCCTCACCGCCCCACCGTACTCCCATCGTTGGCCTAGCCATCCCTCTACTCACCCACACCTGCTGTTATTCTCCGGCAGCGGTAGACGAACCAGTAAACCTCGTACAGTCGTACTCCCCTCCGTGTGGGAAACAACTGCCAAGTCTTCTCTGCCTCGCCGTCATCCACCGCCCTAGTGCTCTCGGCGCGGCCTGGTCAACATGGTCAATGACCGACATGCATCTGAAGTGGACTGTACGTGGAGAGGCTGGCAGCTGGGTCCACGGCCGCACGTAAGGAAATGCCTCCTTATTACGCGCAAAATAATGATTCCTCCACCTGACATCTGGGACCCACTGAAAGGGCCTCTGTATTTCACGAAAAAACGTTACCGCCGCTGACAGCTTGGACCCACCAGCTATATCCTCGCACGCAAGGAAGTGCCTCCTTATTGCGCACAAAAAAATGAATACTCCCCCTGCTAGCTGGGACCCAGTATAGTTGCAGGCTGACTTGTGGGCCTACTAAGTTGACGGGGACGGAGGGCTTTGTCAACTTAGTCAATATGCACGATTCTAGCTCCAGTGACCGAATGATGTCCATCCAACGGCCGTAGTGCTTCTTCAACCTCTGGTCTTCTTGCTCCAGCCACCCAAACCAGCACCGATCGTGCCTCGTGCTCCTGCCTCACGTGGCTGGCTGCGATGCGGCGGAGGCCTCACCGCCCCCTACTACTCCCACTGCTGGCCAGGCCATCCCTCTACTCACCCACACCCCCTGTTATTCTACGGCGACGGCAGCCTCACACCGCAGCGAACAAGTGAACCCTCATACTCCTCTACCGTGGGCATCCACTGCCGCGTCTTCCCCGGCCTCGCGTCGTCCCCTTCCTAGGCCTCGCCTTCGTCCACCGCCCTGGTGCTCTCGGCGCGGCGTGGTCAACGTGTTCAAGGAACGACTTCCATCGGGCGTGGACTATACGTCGAGAGGTTGACAGCTGGGTCCACGGCTGCAGCAAGGAAGTGCCTCCTTATTACGTGCAAAATAATTATTCCTCCACCTGATAGCGGGGACCCACCGGACAGGCCATCGTATTTCCTGAAAAAAACGTTTCCCCCTGACTGCAGGGACCCACCAGCTACATCTTCGCATGCAAGGAACTGCGTCCGGGCAAAAAAACGATTCGCCCCCCTGACTGCTCGGACCCACCAGCTACATCTTCGCACGCAAGGAAGTGCCTGACAGTCGAGACCCACCTGGTCGAAGCGTACGTAGCGTTGTCATTCTGGTCGCGAACGTGTACGTACATACTGGTCGATGTAGAGGCGCGCACGTGTCGTAGTAGAGGCACACGCGTAGCATGTACATGTATGTACAGCGGCCATTGTGCAAGAAAGAAAATACGGTCACGTACATACGGGCAGGTTCTCGAATGCCTACTCGCGCATACGGCCTGCCAGGGCTCGTGTACATGGCTGGGTCGGAACAGAGAAACTGCATCGTCGTCGTGTTCATGGGGAGCCAACCGCTGGGTCGGAACGGAATTCGTCGTCGTGTTCATCGGGAGGGCTTGGATGGAACAGCCGATGGAAACGAGCCCTGGCGTACCATAGAACGGAGGAAACGGCCTTATGTTTGACCGACCATGTTCGAAATGGGATCTTCTTCATCGGGAGGGGTCTAGCGTACCGCAAAACTGAGGAAACGGGCCTCCTACGGTCGAAACGGGGGTCCTGTTGATCAGGAGGGGTGTGGCGTACCGCAAAACGGAGGAAACGGACTTGTGTTGGAGCACTATGGTTGAAACGGGGGTCCTATTCATCGGGAGGGGTGTGGCGTACCCCAAAACGGGACTCCACGGGATACTGTTAATCTCCACCGTCGACCCCCTCCAGCCTCCACGGGCTACTGTTCATCCACCGTCGACCTCCTCTAGCCTCCACCTACGACTGTTCATCCACAAGCTCCTGTTCATCCAGCCTCCACCTCGCGCTACTCTACCGGCTACTGTTCAACCAACCTTCTCCACGGGCTCCTGTTTAACCACCCCTCCACGGGCTACTGTTCATCTAGCCCTCCACCATCTACTGTTTATCCTACCCTCCACGGGGTGGTCCTGTTCAACCTGCCCTCCACGGGGTCCGATTCATCCAGCCCCAACCGGCTCGATCGATCGGGGTCCTGTTCATCCAGAGGCAACACCACGGGGTACTGTTCATCCACCCCCACCGGGAACTGTTCATCCAAACCCCCTAGCAACGCTCACTGTTCATCCAGAGGCATCATCGATCGGCTTCAGTTAGCAGCAGTAGCGAAGGAATCGCTCGATTGGGTTCAGTTAACAGCCATCGATCGATCGCTCGGGTTCAGTAACGCGTAGCCTGCAGTGCAATCGCTCGGGTTCAGTTAGAGCCCAACGCCTCGCTCGGGTTCAGTTAGAGCCCAACGCCTCGCACCCACGCGCGTGCGTGTACGAGAGAAATGCGCATCGCTCGGCCCCGACCACCCACCGTAACTGGGAACACCCCGATATTTTCCTCACCCTCGCTTATACCACGGTTTTTTTCGTCATGGACGGCCCAAAGAATGTCATGCAGCTGCGTCTCCGGCCCGCCCAGGACGAAAAGCCCATTTTCTGTCATGATTTTTTGTCATAGAAGTAGGACCCCACCACATCTATGATGATACCGTGTTTTGTCACAATTATTGTCATAGAAGTGTCATAAGTATGATAGGAAAAAAATTCGTTCGGCCCAAAATGCCACGGATGTGTCTTTTTTTTGTAATGCTAATTGGTGTAGGAATCACAGGAACAGATTTCTGTGATGAACTACTTTCCAATAAGGGAGTAGGTACAGTTACCTCATCAAGTTCTACTTTCCTCCCACTCACTTCTTTCGAGAGAAACTCCTTCTCTAGAAAGGATCCATTCTTAGCAATTAATGTCTTGCCTTCGGATATGTGATAGAAGGTGTACCCAACTGTCTCCTTCGGGTATCCTATGAAGACACATTTCTCCGATTTGGGTTTGAGCTTATCAGGATGAAACTTTTTCACATAAGCATCGTAACCCCAAACTTTAAGAAACGACAACTTTGCTTGCCAAACCATAGTTCATATGGCGTTGTATTAACGGATTTAGATGGTGCCCTATTTAACGTGAATGCAACGGTCTCTAATGCATAACCCCCAAAAAATAGTGGTAAATTGGTTAGAGACATCATGGATTGCACCATATGTAATAAAGTATGGTTACGATGTTCGGACACACCATTACGCTGTGGTGTTCCATGTGGTGTGAGTTGCGAAACTATTCCGCATTGTTTCAAATGAAGACCAAACTCGCAACTCAAATATTCTCCTCCACGATCAGATCTTAGAAACTTTATTTTCTTGTTACGATGATTTTCCAATTCACTCTGAAATTATTTGAACTTTTCAAATGCTTCAGATTTATGTTTCATCAAGAAGATACACCCATATCTGCTCAAATCATCTGTGAAGGTCAGAAAATAATGATACCTGCCGCGAGCCTCAACACTCATCGAACGGTATACATCAGTATGTATTATTTCCAATAAGTCAGTTGCTCGCTCCATTGTTCCGGAGAATGGAGTCTTAGTCATCTTGTCCATGAGGCATGGTTCGCAAGCATCAAGTGATTCCAAAAGCCCATCGGCATGGAGTTTCTTAATGAGCTTTACACCAATATGACCTAAACGGCAGTGCCACAAATAGGTTGCACTATCATTATTAACTTTGCATCTTTGGCTTCAATATTATGAATATGTCTATCACTACGATCGAGATTCAATAAACCATTCACCTTGGGTGTATGATCACAGAAGGTTTTATTTATGTAAACAGAATAACAATTATTCTTTGACTTAAATGAATAAATGTATTGCAATAAATTTGATCCAATCATATTATTCTCAACGCAAACACCAAATAACATTTATTTTAGGTTCAACACTAATCCTGAAGGTAAAGGGAGTGTGCGATGGTGATCTAATCAACTTTGGAATCACTTCCAACACACATCATCACCTTGCCCTTAACTAGTCTCTGTTTATTTTGCAACTCCAGTTTCGAGTTACTACTCTTAGCAACTCAACCAGTATCAAATATCGAGGGGTTGCTATAAACACTAGTAAAGTACACATCAATAACATGTATATCCAATATACCTTTGTTCACTATGACATCCTTCTTATCCGCCAATAATCTAGGTAGACCTGGGAATAGTTTGGACTGAAACCTTAGTTTCAGGTTGGTTTTGTTATTGGGCTGTGTTGGGTTGGTTTAGATAGTCTGGGAATCTAAATCAATCTAGTCTGGTTTGGGTTTTATCAACTATCGGATTAGATTGGTTTGGTCTGGACACTAACCATTCAGTCTCAAATGGTTTCAGTCCATGGACAGAACCCAGTCTCTCGACCAAACTGTATGGGAAGAGACCAGCTACCAATCCCTACCATATACATGTACGTAGCTCAATCGAGTCCAACCATCAAGCCGCTGAGCATGAGTGGCCTGTCCGCGATCCCGACAGAGTACGTGCGGCCGGTGAAGGAGCGCTAGGGCCTGGGCGACGCCTTCAACTAGGCGACGGCAAGCTGGACACCCGGCTTTCCGCAGTTTCCCGTCATTGCCCTGGACGGTTTCGACGCCTCCCATTAGGACCCCCCCCCCCCCCCCCCCCCCCCCCCCCCCCGCCTGCCAGGCCGCCACGCGCGAGACCGCGGCCGATTGGGGCATCATCCACGTGGTAGGCAGTGGGCGTGGAGTCGTATACAGACGTCAGCACGCCAGCTTCTAGTATCCATGGTTTGAAACTGTGGGTTGAATCCACAAAGGGGAAATAGTTTGGATGGGTTTGGTTAAAAAATCCATATAATTTGGTTTGGTCTGGATTATAGATATAAATTTTTGGATTGGATTGGTTTGGACTAATGACCTAGAGTTGCTTGATTTGGACTGGATTCAATCTGGGTTTGAAACGATTCCCAGGTTTAAATCCAGGGCAGTTCCACTTCTAGTGACCATTTCCTTTGAAGTAGAAGCACATAGTTCCAGGCTTGGGTCTCGCTTTGAGCTTATTCATGGGAGAAGCAACTTGCTTGCTATTCCTTTTGAAGTTCCTCTTTCTTTCCCTTTGCCCTTTTTCTTGAAACTAGTGGTCTTTTTAACCATCAACACTTGATGCTATTTCTTGATTTCTACCTTCGCCGATTTTAGCATCACGAAGAGCTTGGGAATTGCTTTCGTTATCCCTTGCATATTATAGTTCATCACGAAGTTCTAGTAACTTGGTGATAGTGACTAGAGAACTCTGTCAATCACTATCTTATCAGGAAGATTAACTCCCACTTGATTCAAGTGATTGTAGTACTCAGACATTCTGAGCACATGCTCACTCGTTGAGCTATTCTCCTCCATCTTGTAGGCAAAGTACAGTCAGGGGTCTCATACCTCTTGACACGGGCATGATTATGAGGTACCAATTTCAACTCTTAGAACATCTTATATGCTCCGTGGCGTTCAAAACATTTTTGAAGTCCCGGTTCTAAGCCATATAGCATGGTGCAGTAAACTATCAAGTAGTCATCATACCAAGCTTGTCAAACGTTCATACCGTCTACATCTGCTCCTGCAATAGGTCTGTCACCTAGCGGTGCATCAAGGACATAATTCTTCTGTGCAGCAATGAGGATAATCCTCAGATTACGGAGCTAGTCCGCATCATTGCTACTAACATCTTTCAACATAGTTTTCTCTAGGAACATATAAAAAATAAACAGGGAGCTACATCGCAAGATATTGATCTACAACATAGATATGCAAATACTATCAGGACTAAGTTCATGATAAATTAAAGTTCAATTAATCATATTACTTAAGAACTCCCACTTAGATAGACATCCCTCTAATCATCTAAGTGATCACGTGATCCATATCAACTAAACCATCTCCGATCATCACGTGAGATGGAGTAGTTTTCAATGGTTAACATCACTATGTTGATCATATATACTATATGATTCACACTCGACCTTTCGGTCTCCAGAGTTCCGAGGCCATATCTGCATATGGTAGGCTAGTCAAGTTTAACCCCGAGTATTCCGCGTGTGCAAAACTAGCTTGCACCTGTGAACGTAGAGCTTATCACACCCGATCATCACGTGGTGTCTCAGCGCGAAGAACTGTCACAACGGTGCATACTCAGGGAGAACACTTATACCTTGAAATTTAGTGAGAGATCATCTTATAATGCTACCGCCGAACTAAGCAAAATAAGATGCATAAAGGATAAACATGACAAGCAATCAAAATATGTGACATGATATGGCCATGATCATCTTGCGCCTTTGATATCCATCTCCAAAGTACCGTCATGATCTCTATCATCACCGGCATGACACCATGATCTCCATCATCTTGATCTCTATCAACGTGTCATCATATGGTCGTCTCGCCAACTATTGCATTTGCAACTATTTCTATCGCATAGCGATAAAGTAAAGCAATTGTATGGCGCTTGCATCTTATGCAATAAAGAGACAGCCATAAGGCTTCTGCCAGTTGCCGATAACTTCAACAAAACATGATCATCTCATACAACAATTTGTATCTCATCACGTCTTGACCATATCATATCACAACATGCCCTGCAAAAACAAGTTAGACGTCCTCTACTTTGTTGTTGCAAGTTTTACGTGGCTGCTACGGGCTGAACAAGAACCGTTCTTACCTACGCATCAAAAACCACAACGCGGTATAGTGATTGCTTTTTGATCTTCAGAAAGAATCATGTTCATTGAATCCAATTCAACTAAAGCCGGAGAAATAGATAGCCACTAGCCACCTATGTGCGAAGCACGTCGGTAGAACCAGTCTCGCGTAAGCGTACGCGTAATGTCGGTCTGGGCCGCTTCATCCAACAATGCCGCTGAATCAAGAATCAACTAGTGACGGCAAGTAATATCTATATACCCACACCCACAACTCCTTTGTGTTCTACTCGTGCATATGACATCTACGCATAAACCTGGCTCGGATGCCACTGTTGGTGAACGCAGTAATTTCAAAAAATTCCTATGCACACGCAAGATCATGGCGATGCATAGCAACGAGAGGGAAGAGTGTTGTCCACGTACCCTCGTAGACCGTAAGAGGAAGCGTTATGACAACGCGGTTGATGTACGTCTTCACGATCGACCGATCCTACTACCGAACGTACGGCACCTCCGCGATCTGCACACGTTCAGCTCGGTGACGTCCCACGAACTCATGATCCAGCAGAGCTTCGTGGGAGAGTTTCGTCAGCGCGACGGCGTGATGACAGTGATGATGATGCTATCAGAACAGGGCTTCGCCTAAGCACTGCTATGATATGACCGAGGTGGATTATGGTGGAGGGGGCACCGCACACGGCTAAAAGATCAAAGGATCAACTTGTGTGTCCATGGGGTGCCCCCCTCCCCCGTAAATAAAGGAGTGGAGGAGGGGGAGGGCCGGCCCTCTCTATGGCGCGCCCTGGGGGAGTCCTACTCCCTCCGGGAGTAGGATTCCCCCCTTTCCTAGTAGAAGTAGGAGCCCTTCCAAGTAGGAGTAGGAGAGGAAGGAAGGAGGAGAGAGGGAGGAAGGAAAGGGGGGCCAGCACCATTCCCAATTAGGAATCGGCTTCGGGGCGCGCCTCCCTCTTTTCCCTTCCCTCTGCTCTATTCCACTAAGGCCCGATAAGGCCCATATACTCCCCGGGGGTTCCGGTAAACTCCCGGTACTCCGGAAAAATGCCTGAACCACTCGGAACCATTCCGATGTCCAAATATAGGCTTCCAATATATCGATATTTACACCTCGACCATTTCGAGACTCCTCATCATATCCATGATCAAATCTGGGACTCCGAACTACCTTAGGTACATCAAAACACATAAACTCATAATACGATTGTCACCGAACGTTAAGCGTGCGGACCCTACGGGTTCGAGAACTATGTAGACATGACCGAGACTCATCTCCGGTCAATAACCAATAGAGGAACCTGGATGCTCATATAGGTTCCTACATATTCTACGAAGATCTTTATCGGTCAATCCGCATAACAACATACGTTGTTCCCTTTGTCATCGATATGTTACTTGCCCGAGATTCGATCGTCAGTATCTCAATACCTAGTTCAATCTCGTTACCGGAAAGTCTCTTTACTCATTCCGTAATACATCATCCCGCAACTAACTCATTAGTTTCATTGCTTGCAAGGCTTATAGTGATGTGCATTACCGAGAGGGCCCAGAGATACCTCTCCAACAATCGGAGTGAGAAATCCTAATCTTGATCTATGCCAACTCAACAAGTACCATCGGAGACACCTGTAGAGCACCTTTATAATGACCCAGTTATGTTGTGACGTTTGGTAGCACACAAAGTGTTCCTCCGGTATTCGGGAGTTGCATAATCTCATAGTCATAGGAACATGTATAAGTCATGAAGAAAGCACTAGCAACAAACTAAATGATCATCGTGCTAAGCTAACGGAATGGGTCAAGTCAATCACATCATTCTCCAATGATGTGATCCCGTTAATCAAATGACAACTCATGTATATGGCTAGGAAACCTAACCATCTTTGATTCAACGAGCTAGTCAAGTAGAGGCATACTAGTGACACTCTGTTTCTCTATGTATTCACACATGTACTGAGTTTCCAGTTAATACAATTCTAGCATGAATAATAAACATTTATCATGATATAAGGAAATAAATAATAACTTTATTATTGCCTCTAGGGCATATTTCCTTCAGGTTATACCATGCACATGGGGCTTGCTTAAGGCCATAGAGTGCCTTATCGAGTTGGTACACATGATTGGAAAAATAGGGATCCTCGAACCCGGGAGGTTGCTTGACATATACCAATTCATTAATAGGACCATTAAGAAAAGCACTCTTCACATCCATTTGTTGCAACTTAAAGTTATGATGAGAAGCATAAGCAATCAACATGCGAATGGATTCAAGGCGAGCAACGCGAGCAAAGGTTTCACCATAGTCGATACCCTCGACTTGGGAGTAGCGTTGTGCTACCAAATGAGCCTTGTTGCGAGTGATAGTTCCATGAGCATCTTGCTTGTTCTTGAATATCCACTTGGTTGCAATCACATTATGGTTCTCCGTTGGCCTTGGCACCAATCTCCACACCTTGTTGTGCTCGAAGTTGTTGAGTTCTTCATGCATGGCATTGAGTCAATCTGGAGCCTCGAGCGCCTCATAGACCTTTTGGGGTTCAACACAAGAGACAAACGCATGATGTTCGCAATAGTTTGCCAATTGTCTACGAGTGCTTACCCCCTTTCGAATGCTTCCAAGCACATTTGTCATGGGATGACCCTTGGTGAGAGCTTGGATGCGATCTTGGTGGCACGACGCTCTAATTCCTCCTCCGAAGTGAGTTGACGAGCGGTCACTTGATCATCTTGAGTGTCGTCTTGAGCGTGTTCTTGATCTTGAGCTTGCTCTTGATCTTGAACTTGCCTAGATGAGAGAACTTGACCTTGGGCATCACTTGGGGACTCAACACCATCTTGAGGATGATCTTGCCGTTGGTCATGTTCATGAGGTTGAGGGCCTTCACTTTGTTCTTTGGAAGCATGTGGGTCTTGAGTTGGTGATGGTTCAACTTGAGTGGACCATTTTCCTTCTCCTTCGGCCACAAGGGGTTCCTCAATGGGTAGGACAAAGCCAACAACCATTCTTCTTATAGCTTGGGAGGAATTTAATCACCTACATCACAAGTACCACTTTGCTCCACTTGGGAGCCATTATTCTCATCAAAATCTACGTTACACGTCTCCTCAATAAGTCCCGTGGACTTATTGAGGACACGGTAAGCATGAGAGTTTGTAGCATAACCAAATGTGTCGGATTTCAGGTTCCGGCAGACCCTTGAGGTTCGAACACTGGGGTGCGCGCGGAGATTTCGCCTTCTACCTACCTGCACCCCTCCGCCTCGCTAAGATCTAAGCTATGGAAAGAACAGCACAAGAGACACAGGGTTTATACTGGTTCGGGCCACCGTTGTGGTGTAATACCCTACTCCAGTGTGTGGTGTGGTGGATTGCCTCTTGGGCTGATGATGATGAGCAATACAAGGAAGAACAGCCTCGCGAGGGTCTGTTCTTGGCTGGGGCGACGAACTGCTAGGAGGAGTTCAGTCACCCCTCTCTCTCTCTCTCTCTCTCTTCTCGATTGCGATCCGATCTCCTTCTGAGCTTGTTTCCGGGTTGGCCGATTCTAGATCCCCCCTACCCTGGGGGTGGCTAGTCCTATTTATAGGCAAAGGCCCTGGGCCTCTTCCCAAATATTGAGCGGGAAGGGCGCCAACAATTGGCCATTTTGAAGGGGAACATCTGGTACACTTATCCTGACTAAAGTTGGTCCTCGCCTGCCAAAGGCTCTGGTGGTGACGCTGGCTTGGGCTCCACAACGACTTCCTCCCTACCGTTGGACTGGTCTTGGTCTCGTTGCACCGAAACGGGTGCCTTTGCTTGATGCTCTCACCTGCGCTTGCTCCCTTTGCACCAAAGAGGAAAGAAGGACACTGCGCGAGCTGGCACCCGCCTGGCACCCTTGGTCGTCATGGCTTGCTTCACGGGCACCTCGTGAGGTACCCCGCCTTGATCTCTCTGCCTCCTCGCGAGCCAGCCTGATGAGGCTGTGCCTGAAGAAGCTCCGTGTCGTCCGCCCCGCGAGGCTTGGCCCCTCGCGAGGGTCTTGGGTCTGTGTTGATGAAGATGGGCCATGCTGGGGCCCCTTTTGAGCCACGCTGCAGGCCGCAGGCAGGCAAGTCTGGGGACCCCCGTTCCCAGAACACCGACAAAATGCCCTCTTGAGCTCTAGCCTCAAATTTAGACAAGCGAACACCTTCCTTGAGAATGAAACACTTACACCCGAACACCCAAATGTACTTCCGGTTTCGCTTGTTACCGGTGAGTATCTCATATGGAGTCTTCTTCAAGCCCTTGCAGAGATAGAGCCGATTGGATGCATGACACGCGGTGTTGATGGCTTCGGCCCAAAAGTTGTATGGAGACTTGAACTCCGCCATCATGGTCCTTGCCGCATCCATCAACGTCCGGTTCTTCCTCTCTGCTACACCACTTTGTTGAGGGGTGTAAGGTGCGGAATATTGATGCTTGATCCCCTCATCACTAAGAAACTCATCCAATGTGTACTTCTTGAACTCGGTGCCGTTGTCACTTCTTATTGTCAAGATCTTTGCATTGTGTTGGCGTTGGGCTTCATTTGCAAAGTCAATGGCGGTTTTTTGGGTTTCACTCTTCCTCTTGAAGAAGTATACCTAGGTGTATCTTGAGTAATCATCCACAATCACCAAGCAATACTTCCTACCTCCAAGACTATCAAAGGATCGAGGTCCAAAGAGATCCAAGTGAAGGAGCTCCAAAGGCCTCTTTGAGTAGATGATAGTCATGTGAGTGTGAGCCTTCTCATGTAGCTTTCCTTCGATACAAGCACTACAAGCACGATCTTTGGCAAAACTAACATTTGTTAGTCCACGAACATGGTCCCCCTTGAGAAGACTTTGCAAAGATCTCATATTGACATGGGCTAAACTACGATGCCAAAGCCATCCTACATCAACTTTAGCCATTAGGCATGTCGCGGTCTTAGTGGGTCGCTTCGAAAAGTTAATCACATAGAGACCGTTCTCGACATGCCCAACAAAGGCTACTTTAAGAGTCTTGCTCCACAAGAGGGCCACGGTATCAATATCAAAGAAAGTGGCAAAGCCCATCATTGCAAGTTGACGAATGGAAAGTAAATTGTATGCAAGGGAATCAACAAGCATGACCTTCTCGATCGTGAGATCATGAGAAATTACAACCTTGCCAAGTCCCAATACCTTAGAGGACGAGGCATCACCCCGCTCGACATTGGTGGGCACAGATGGAATCTTGTGCACGTCCACCACCAAGTCCTTGCTTCCGGTCATATGATTAGTGGCTCCACTATCGAGCAACCATGATCCCCCACCAGAAGCAAACACCTACAAGAGATCAATGCTTGGTTTTAGGTACCAATTTTGTAATGGGTACTTTGATGTCAGTAATAAGGGTGTTAGGAACCCAAATAGACCATTCAATGTACTCATAAAGAGAACCAAAAAATTTAGCATAAACTTGTCCATCACTAGCATGGAATAACACATAAGATGGGTTAAAGTCGCTGGCTTTGTTGGAAGAGGTGGCATTGCCCTTCTTGACCGCGCCACCCTTCGCATTGTTCTTCTTCTCCTTAGAAGCACCCTCTCCCTCCTTCACAAAAGTTTGCTTGAGAGGAGGAGGTCGTTTGGCCTTGTCATTCTTCTTCTCGTTGGACTTAGGTGCAAACCCAATCCCTTCCTGTGCCACAACTTCCTTTTGATTGCTCAAAAGATCGTTGTGGTTCTTCTCACCTTGTATGCACGACACAAGGCCTTTCTCAAGTTGCTCCTTCAACTTTGCATTCTCCTGAACAAGATGCACATGCTCACAACATGGGTTAGTAGCATTTGCATTATCAATTAAGACCATATGAGGAAAAGTGGCTTTCTCCTTGGTTAGATTTACTTGGAGTTGATCATGAGACTCTTTGAGGCTAGCATGAGCACCCTTCAAGACCTTGTGAGCCTTGTCAAGTAAGTCACACTCCTCTTTAAGTCTAGCAAGATCAACCCCAAGCTTGGCCTTCTCGGAGTTTAGCACATGAGATACAACAAGAGCATGATCAAGATCTTTCTTTAATTTAGCGTGGTCATCGTTGTATGACTCCTCAAGAGCCAAACGAAGACCTCGCTCTTTCTCAAGAGCATTGGAAAGATCTGAAATCTCATCGGCATAGTCACGACTATGCCCCTCCATCTTAGAGATGGTATCTTCGTGAGCCTCAATCTTGTCATTGGCTTCACCAAGTTGTTCCAAGAGTGCAACGAAGTGCTTCTTGGATTTACCCTTGAGTTTACTCATAAAAGACTCAAATTCATTATCCTCCACATTAGACCCCTCATGTTCATCAATGCAATCTGTCAAAGAGGGATTATTAATGATGGTAGTTTTGATGTTGGGGGTTACCTTGTTGGTGGCTTTGGCCATGAGGCACTTGGCGGTGATGTTCTCATTGGGTGAGTTGAAGAGAGACACCCTTGGAGTTGCCGCAATGGAAACGGAGGCCATGGAAACCGACTCACCGTCTTCATCATCATCATCATCCTCATTGTACTCTTCTTGTGCCACCAACCCCTTGGAAGGAGTTTTCTTGGTGAAGTTCCTCTTGTTGGGGAAGAACTTGGCCTTGTCTTTTCGGATGAGCTTGCCACCATTGTCTTCCCTCTTCTCATATGGGCATTCCGCAACAAAGTGGCTCACATTACCACAATTATAGCAAGTCCACACTCGTTGCTTGCCCTTCACACCACTTGAGGGGTTCTTGTTGAAGTTGGGCCTCATGTTGTTCTTGCTCCAAAATTGCCTTGAAGCGAGAGCCATGTGCTCATGATAAGAATATTTTGTATCTTCGGGATTGCTCTCATATTCTTCCTCTTCATCCTCTTCTTCCACACTAACCTTGGCCTTCAAATCAAGGTTGGGCTTCTTAGCTCTTTGAGAATGCAACACCGCATTGTCGACGGTCTTGTCCAAGATCCTCATCGCCACAAACTCATCCAACACTTCACTTGAAGACAAGGTGTGGAAGTCCGGCCTTTGACGGATGACGGAGGACATGGCCTTGTGGTAAGGCATCATGGCCTTGAGAAACTTGCGCTTGATCCAATTATCATCCGTATCCTTTCTCCCAT
Organism: Triticum urartu; assembly: GCF_003073215.2. Classification (NCBI taxonomy): domain Eukaryota; kingdom Viridiplantae; phylum Streptophyta; class Magnoliopsida; order Poales; family Poaceae; genus Triticum; species Triticum urartu. The sequence goes on along the minus strand of NC_053025.1, from coordinate 512,153,486 downwards.
GATCTCAGAGTGAGACCGCGAGAGTGGTTAACCTCTAGTAAAGCTCACGAGGTTCTTCATCCTCATTCATTGCAAACTCATGGGCTTCATCTTGCACCACTTCATAGTTAGAGCGTTGAATGCTTGCGGTTCCCTTGTACAGAGAGACAACATGGTGACTTGCTTCTGTGTCCATGGTGAAGGGTCGGAGATGTGCAAGATCTTCGGAAGGAATTGCATCTTGGATGATGAAGAGAGCATTCTCGTTGAATTGATGATCTACGTCTTCTATAGGGGTGAAGTTGCTTCGGTCATGAGGATAAAAACCTTGCTCAATCATTCTCCAAAGGTTAGTATTAACATGATTTAAATAACGTTTAAAGCGATATACCCAAGCATCAAAGTCCTCATTTTTCACAATCTTAGGGGGAGGACCGGCATGATTCAAATGAGTAGAAGGAATTGGTCCACCATGAGTAAGCGGAGGTTCCACATGGGCAAAGATGCCATTTCCACTTCTACCACTAGATAAAGGAACTTTGTCATTAGTAGCTTCCCCCTTGTTGGAGTTAGCATCCGTCACCTTGTTAGTGGCATCGACCACTTCCAACGGTGCGGTGGATAATTTAAGACCATCGAGAAAGTTCTTAAGCATGCCTTTGACCTCGGCAGTCATGGAAGTTTTCAATGCGTCCAAAGCTACATTGAACTCCTCACGTGAGACCGAGGTTCCCCCGTCGGCCATAGACGAGGACGGAATCACACCAGGGTGCTCCTCCTCACCGTCTGTGGAGTCAACCATACTCTTTGGATGGTAAAGTCCTTAATAAAGAAACCTGGCTCTGATACCAATTGAAAGGATCGATATAGTTGACTAGAGGGGGTGAATAGGCAATTAACAATTTTTAGCTTTTCTTTACCAATTTAAACTTTGCATCAAAGTAGGTTGTCTAGATATGCAACTAGGTGAACAACCTATATGATGCAACAACAACAAGTACACAAGCAAGTAAGGGATATAACACAAATAAGCATGCACAAGTAGAGGCACAAGACAACCAAGAGTGGAGCCGGTGAAGACGAGGATGTGTTACCGAAGTTCCTTCCTTTTGAGGGGAAGTACGTGTTGGAAATATGCCCTAGAGGCAATAATAAAATGGTTATTATTAATGGTCAGGTAAACTCAATGGGACCGATCGCTCATTTCGGTGAGACCGAAATGTTACAAAAGGGAACCAGAGAGTTTACATTGCAGTTTCGGTGGGACCAATCGCAAGTTTTGGTGAGACCGAAAGTATTGCAATAGGTAACAGAGAGTTTGCAATCCCATCTCGGTGAGACCGAGATCCCTATCGGTGAGACCGATTTGCCTAGGGTTTGTGGCAGTGGCGATGACATTTGAAACTCGGTGGCGCCGGATAGAAAGAATCGGTGGGGCCAAGTTTGACTTTTCGTTTAGGTGATATGTGGATGTGAGAAAGTAGTTGAGGGTTTTGGAGCATATCACTAAGCATTTTGAGCAAGAACCTCATTAAGCAACACCTCATCCCTCCTTGATAATATTGGCTTTTCCTATAGACTCAATGTGATCTTGGATCACTAAAATGGAAAATGTAGAGTCTTAAGCTTTGAGCTTGAGCCAATACATTGTCCTTAGCATCTTGAAGGGGTTTCACATCCTCTAGTCCATGCCACTTCACTGTTGAACTTATCTGAAACATACTTGTAACATCCCAAAATTCTAAATTTTGGAATGTTATAATAAATAGATAGATCGATTGATTGTTTGATTGTTGCGTGATTGATTGAGTGAAATTCGAACTTTTTGAAAGTTAAATGAGAGGGAATAAAAGGACTTTCCCAAACTTTCATCTTGCTTTAATGATCTCCGTGAATTCAAATTATTTTCATCACAAAACCCTGGAGAGAAGATGACATGACTTCTTCCATTTATTTAAATGACAAGGGGTGTTGAAAATATTTGAATTTCATTAGAAAATATTTCCAATTCTGAAACTTTATGCAACTCAACGAATTTCACGAGCGAAGATAAAATGACTTCTTCAAAACTTATGAAATATGAGTTGGGAGTTTCAAAGAATTAAATTCAAAGTTATTTTGAATTTATTTTCAATTTGGAGTTATTTGAGTTTTATTCAAATTATTTTTCTCCAAAAATAAAATTTATGGAAAATAGGGTAACATGATTCCCTACATCAGAAAATTGGAGAGAAATAAATTTGAATTAATTTTGGTATTTTTAAAATGGTTTTTATTGGATTTTATTAGAGCAGGAGCGCTGTTTGAGTTATTAGAAATTGTGTGTATTTTATTTGGTGCTACAAAAATGTTCACGTTGTAGGAAATCTTTTTCTGAAAATTTTGATATATTATACGCCTATAAAATATTTTCATTTAATTTGTTTTATTATTTCAATTGTCTGGAAAATGTTTTTTAAAACAATTCCCCTCGCCGACTAGGCCGGCACCGCACCCGAGCCAGGCCGCGGCCCGGCGCTCCCGCGCCCGTCCCCGACTCCGGCGGAGTCCGCCACCAGCACGGAACCCACCGCCGCTGCCCGTGTCCGTGCGGGACTCCCTCCGCCGCCTCTCCATTGCCCCTTCCGCGCCGCCTTGCCCCTCCTCCCTTAAATACCGGGCCCTGCCTCTCCCTCCTTCCCCGCATCTCGCCGGAACCGCGCCGCACCGCCGCCTCACCTTCCGACGCCGCCGCCGAGCTTCCTCGCCGTCGCCCGCACCTCCCCGACCACCGCAGCCACCACCCACTTCACCACTGCGCCGCGCCACCCACCCCAGCTACTCCGCCGCCGCCGACGCGCCCCGCCGTCGCCGGAGCCACTTCGCCCGCCGCCGCCGGAGACGCGACTCGCCGGACCTCCGCCGCCCCGGTTCGCCCGAACCGCTCCCCCGACCCGCCGATCTTTTCCGTGGACCGGTATAACCAAACCCTAGATCGGTTTTCTGGTTTTCTCTGGTTTTCCATAAAACCCGTTTTTTATATCCAGTTATTTTGCGAACGTTCACTCTTTAGATCTCCTTAGCGAACGGTTTTCGTCGGTTTAGGTTCTGTAGTGAGCGTTCGCTCGATAGATTTTTCTTTTTCTTTTTAGTTTCGGCCAGGGACCCATCCGTGAATATTTTCTTTGCAGATCAGCCCCTGGTTTTCAAACGACTATAACTTTTTTCTCGTTAGTCGGAATTAGACGAAACCAACGCTCACTTCTTCGTTATGATCTCCTCTATCCAGTAATCCAACTCAAACATGTTTTTGAAACTTTAAAATTTGAATTAGATCAGATTTGAATTTGAACTTTGTTTGATCATAACTTGAGTTTCATAGCTCCGTTTGAGTTGATTCTTTTTGCAAATCGAAGCCCTTGACCTAAACTTTCTGATAAGGCCAAATTCACATAAGTTTGGTACTGTTAGAAATTGTTTTATGTAGCAAGAGTTATTTGCTTGGTTTTGATGTTTTTCGAATCGTCTTCTTCGTTCTTTCTGATCTTTTGAGTGATTGCTTATGTGTGGCTACTATTGCTTGCTTACGATAGATTGACCGGAGTGTGACGAGTAGAGCTATCAAGAGTTTTGAGTGCGCATCATCTTCATCAACATTGCAGGCAAGTTCACACTTTGATTATATCCCCTTTCATGCCCAGTTTTTATGCATTAGTTTCACCCTCAAACATTGCATGAGTAGGATTGATAACATGTGGGTATTGGGAAGTAGTTGATGACGTAGGAACCTATTGCCCTGCATTCAAACCTTGGGAGTTACTATTACGTTATGCTTATAGTGTCATGCTATGCTCGTAGACGTGGATTGGGTTTTGAGAGTATTCATGACAGATGTGAGATTGTTAATTAATGGTTTACTTAAGGTGGCAACTTAAACACACATCTGGGTGGATTGAGGCACCTGGGTATTCCAGGATTGCCTGTCTAGGCACCTGGGTAGACCAGGATTGCCTGTTTTTTTGGACCGCCACCTAGGCTCAAAGGGATCATGAGACTATTCATGCTAGAAACTTCTGTGTGCAGCCACAAGCTATTATGGGCTCTAGCATAGTTGATTAAGTCATGCGAACTCTTACAGGGTAGACTAGCAGATGTAGGGGAAAGTAGGTGTAACGGTCTATCCATCGTAAGGTGCTAGCGCTTCTGAAAGACTATGTCTCGGTCATCCGTCTTCTCAAACACCATGTAGTGCGAGAAACCAAACGGAGGCGATCGAGTCTTGTGGGGAAAAGTGTGCAAACCTCTGCAGAGTGTATAAACTAATCATGATTAGTCGTGTCCCCGGTTATGGACATCTTGAGTATCTAGTACTTGGATTATCATGTGAATCTCATCATGTTACTTTAAATTAATTTTGTTGGGTTTAATGATGTTATTTAATTGGGATTGAGATTGCTGTCAACCATTCTCAATGTTCAACAACCACCATGATAGTTAAATAAAATATATTCCTTTGAAGTAGGGAAAAATTGGCTTTTCGCAAAAACCTTATAACCATAGAGCTTTTCCACCAGCCAAATATGCATGTAGTGATAGCCTTTATTCATCATTCTCTATGGTGTGAATTTGCCAGTACATTCAATGTACTGACCCTTTGTGGCTGCAACGTCTCATGTTGCAGGATTATCTTACGACGAGTAAGTGATACGTTAGGGTTACGATTTCTACACTCAAATTTTCCGCTGGTGTTGATGGGAATACACAACCTTGTTACTTCCGCTATTTGGATTGAGGTAATAGTATTTACGTTACTTTTACATGTGATTTACCTCTGTTATAAATCCTCGAGTACTGTATGTGTCAGCATACCGATCCAGGGATGACACTTAAGCACAGAGACTTGATCCATTCGGGTCAGGTCACTACAATACTAGATAAAAATGTTAGTCCAACAAGAGATATGTTGACATTAATTACCAGAATCACCTAGGGAGCACTTGTGCTTTCAATCTCCCCCTTTTTGGTAATTGATGACAACATACACCAAAGCTTTAGATCAAGATATTAAGAGTAGTAAGTAAAGATTTGGAAAGACATATAACTTGCATAGGCTCCCCCTACATGTATGCAATCATGTGATTATGGAATATAGGAGCATGTGAATGCATAAACATGACAGAGTAAGCAATCTGTTACATGTATCTTGGCTATATGCATCAAAGCAAATGATGAAAATATGAGAAATGTACCTTCATGCTCGTGAGTCCTTCTTGCAAACAGTATGTACATCAGCAAGAAATTCTCATTCACATGACTGTGATGCATATACTTACCTTGTGGTCTTGAGTTGGCTTAGGATGGGATGAACCTTTCGTAAACAAGGTTAGATAACATAGATACACCTACTGGCCAGAGCAACCAAGAGAAACCACAAGAGTACCAAGACTGGGATGACATGAAGAGTGAGTACTAAGTACCACATTGGATAAAGACATGTCCCCAAAGGTAAAGATGTGCAATAAATTCAAGGATTTCCTTCCCTTAGATGTCTTGCTCCCCCTGAATCTAACATGGGATATTGGGAGAAGATAGGGAACAGAGAATCAGAGCTCAAAGGAAATAAACAAAGCTAATGCAATCGAGCAAACATGAACATGTCTTTCCCTTCTTGAAGACATGTGACTTCTTCTCCTCTTGAACACCAAGCATCTAGGGTCTCTTTCTTCCCTAGAGTATTCACTCCCCCTATAGATATGATTAAGCTTTGATGTGATGGTCTCTCTCTCCCCCTTTGACATCAATTTCTAAGAAGGGTTCTTCTGGATTTTTGTCATGATGGGTTTGGTCCTTGAGTCCCAGAACAAAGCAGCAAGTTGAGTAGGATGTTGGTCGAGGACAAGATTCATTGAGTGAAGCTGGATTAAAAAGAATTCAGAAACAAGTGGCAAGATGTTTTTCCTGCAGTGAAATCGGTAGCACCGAGTTTGGTGTTTCGGTGGCACCGAAAGGGTTCAGTTGGACCAAAGTAAACAGCCCGGTGTGACCGAGTTCATCGCAGAGAAAACACTTGTCATCTCAGCTCACTAGACAAGTAAGATCTCACAAGGATTTGCAAGGAATTTAATGCAGAAGATGCAGAACAGAAAATAAAAGAGAAGAAACTAAAAAGAATCTAGATGAAGTTGAAGAGGGAAACAAATATGCATGAGACAAATGCAAGAGCACAGAAAAGAACACAAGAGAACTTCATCTAGAATTGGGTGGTGACAAAGTCACCTATGTTAGAGTATATTGACTTAGGAGTCAAGTGAGATCACTTGATCTTTGGTCATACTCATCGTTCAAGATCAAAATGGGGTTACCATTTTTCGTCAAAGCATCTTGATGTATTCACTTCTTGTTTAGTTGCTTTATCCCATGACTTGGAGTAAAGCTTCTCTAAGATGGAATAACATACCTTGGGTAGTGGTGTTGATCATGATCATGTAGTTGAACTTGTGTGGGTTGCTCAAGGTTGATGTAGCTCATCAAGAGTTGGGAGCATCACTTGAAGTTTGAGTTCATTTACCTACATGGGTTAGTTTTTGCAAGGAAGAGCACTTGTGTGTCCAAAGTGAGAATCATGATAGAATTTGTCAAAGGATATGTTTGAGTGGTTGCGTGCTTCCTTGTCTTCATCCACCATTGTGTAGCGACTTGGTGATATAGAAATTGCTCAAGATGTGAGTGAGTTGCAATCTCATAGATTTCGATTCATCCAAGTACCTACACGAGTTAGATAGCATGCAAGGTGCAAATATATCCAAGACATAAGATAGTCAACATAAGAGAAATATCAAGGATTAGTCATAAGCTCATGCCTTGCATGTATTAAATGGAGTTCCTACTCCAAGTTTGAAGCATCAATGATGTTAAATTCACCTCTTAACCTGCAAAACACTTTCTCATCAAGTGGTCTGGTAAATATATCCACCAATTGCTTATCGGTGCGAACATGCTTAAGATTAATGTCCCCTTTGGCAACATGATCTCGAATGAAATAATGACGAACTTCAATATGCTTAATTCGAGAATTTTGCACAGGATTGTGAGCAATCTTAATAGCACTTTCATTGTCACAAAGCAATGGAACATGTTTCACATTGATCCCATAATCTTTAAGAGTTTGGGTCATCCAAAGTAATTGAGCACAACATGATCCAGCGGCAATGTATTCCACTTCGGCGGTGGATAAGGATACCGAGTTTTGTTTCTTGGAGGACCAAGAGACAAGAGATCTACCAAGAAATTGACAAGTACCCGAAGTTGACTATCTATCAACCTTGTCACCGGCATAGTCCGAATCGGAGTAGCCAACAAGATCAAAGGAAGCCCTCTTTGGATACCAAATGCCAAAATTTGGTGTATGGATTAAGTATCTCACCATCCTTTTCACGGCCTTAAGATGACATTCTTTAGGAGAAGCTTGATATCATGCACACATGCACACACTTAGCATAATATCGGGACATGAAGCACATAGATATAACAATGAACCAATCATAGAGCGATAAACCTTTTGATCAACCGGTTCACCATCTTTTGTTAAATCAAGATGTCCACTAGTAAGCATGGATGTAGTCATACCTTTGCATTCTTGCATATTGAAATTCTTGAATAAGTCCTTGGTGTACTTTGTTTGAGATACAAAGGTTCCTTCCTTAGTTTGCTTGATTTGTAAACCAAGAAAGAATTTGAGTTCACTCATCATCGACATCTCAAACTTCTCCGACATTAGCTTTCCAAACTTTTCACTAAAATGAGGGTTAGTTGATCCAAATATAATATCATCGACATAAATTTGGCATACAAATAGTTCTCCATTAACCCTTTTAGTAAAAAGAGTAGAATCTATTTTTCCAATTTCAAAGCCTTTTTCAATAAGAAACTTGGTCAAGCATTTATACCATTCTCTAGGAGCTTGTTTAAGACCATAAAGAGCTTTGTGAAGTTTGTAAACATGATTAGGTTTCTTAGGATTGACAAATCCAGGAGGTTGCTTAACATAAACTTCCTCCTCAATTTCACCATTCAGAAAAGCACTTTTAATGTCCATTTGGTATAAGGTGATATCATGATGATTAGCATAGGCAAGTAAGATGCGAATGGACTCAAGTCTAGCAACGGGGGCATATGTCTCACCATAGTCCATACCTTCGACTTGAGTGTAGCCTTGGGCGACTAGGCGTGCTTTGTTGCTGACAACTTGACCATCTTCATCTTGCTTGTTGCGAAACACCCATTTGGTACCAATGATGTTGTGGTTGTTGTCGGGCATTTCAACCAATGTCCACACTTGATTTCTCTCAAAGTTGTGTAGCTCTTCATGCATAGCGTTTATCCAATCTGGATCTTCCAATGCTTCTTCAACCTTCATAGGTTCAATGCGAGAGATGAATGAGTAATGTTCACAAATGTTAGCTAAATGAGTTTTTGAGCGAGTGATTCTCCCGGTTTCGATATCATTGTAGATTTGCTCGACGGGATGATCTTTAGCAATTCTTGCTCAAACTCGTGAAAGCTTTTGCTAGGATCTTGGTTGAACATCTTCTTCATCTTGTTCTTCTTCTTGGCCTTCTTCATTGTTGACATTGTCATTCTCTTGTCGTGGTGGAGAATGAGGTTGTTGGCGTTCCTCTTGATGCACTTCCTTGTTTTCTTCATCTTGATGTGTCCCACTTGTGGATGCTTCCGTATCAACTCTCGGTTCACCTTGTCGTGATGTAGAAGCTTCCACTTGGACGGACGAGGTACTCTCCTTCACCTTCGTTGGACGAATCTTGCCAATAGACAAGTCTTGGATTGCTTCTGAAGGGTCTTTGTCTCCTACATCAATTGGCAATTGCTCTACTTACGAGCCGTTAGATTCATCAAACTTCACATCTACCATCTCTTCAACCTTTCGGGTGAAATTATTGTAGACACGGTATGTGTGAGAGTTTGAGCCATAACCAAGTAGAAAACCTTCATGAGACTTAGGAGCAAATTTAGAACGACGATGCTTATCAAGAAGGTAGCACTTTGAGCCGAATACTCAAAAGTATCCAACTTGTGGTTTGTTACCGGTGAGGAGCTCGTATGCCGTCTTGCCGAGTAGCTTGTGAAGATACAAGCGATTTGTTGCATGACAAGTTGTCTCAACCGCTTCCGCCCTAAAGTGTTTTGGTGTCTTGTACTCATCAAGCATCATTCTTGCCATCTCAATAAGAGTCCGGTTCTTCCTCTCAACGACTCCATTTTGTTGAGGTGTGTACGTAGCCGAGAACTCGTGTGAAATCCCTTCTTCGTCAAGAAAGGTATCCACATTTGCGTTCTTGAACTCCGTTCCGTTGTTGCTTCGAACCTTCTTGATCTTCACGTCAAATTGATTTTGGGCCTTCCTAGCGAAGTTTTTGAAGATCTTTTGGACCTGCGATTTGTCATCAAGAAAGAACACCCACGTAAATCTTGAAAAATCATCAACTATGACTAGTCCAAATGAGTTACCACCGAGACTCTTGTAGGCATTTGGATCAAAGAGATCCATGTGAAGTAGCTCGAGTGGTCTTCTCGTGGTCATGATGTTCTTTGCGCGATGACTTCCTCCAACTTGTTTCCCTGTCTGACAAGCACTACAAAGTCTATCCTTGTCAAATATAACATCTTTTACTCCAAGGATATGATCACCTTTAATAAGCTTGTCAAGGTTTCACATACCAACATGACCTAATCGTCTATGCCATAACCAACCTTTAGAAGATTTAGCAATTAAGCAAGTTCTAGGTTGAGCCTTTTTAGTGAAATCAACAATGTAAATGTCACCTCTATGTATTCCGGTAAAGACCATTTTATGATTGTGTCTACGAAACACTTGGAAATCTACTTTAGTGAATAGGAGATTGAAACCGAAATCAGCAAGTCTAGATACTGAAAGTAAATTGTACCCAAGAGATTCAACGAGCATGACATTTTGTATGGAGCTATCATGTGAGATGGCCACCTTACATAGGCCAACCACCTTACCCTTTGAGTTATCACCAAAGGTGACATATTTTCGAGGGTCGTTGTTT